>NC_052523.2:5125185-5426666 GCF_016746395.2 Drosophila simulans
TTGTTTGCCAAGATCTTTAGCGTTTAATTGATGACGTTTGATTTAATTGGGGCCCATCAATGGGTATGTCTATATATAGGATGCGCATAATGAGCATGGAAGACCAAATAAACATCGATACAATTATTATTTATAAACTGGCCGTGTGAATGATCTGTTTCTACCGCTGCGCTGCCAGTCGCGCTTTTCATTCTTCAGAAATCCGCTTTGCAAACTCTTTCGCCGCCGAATAAAAACAAAACGAGAAAAATTACGAGTAGAAAGAAACGCGCAGCGTAGTCGAAGCTAATTGCCTAATTGTAAGCCCCCAGTTTGGGTCGTCGGTAGGCTAAACTAAAGAAAAGTTGCACAACCAGCAGCTACCTACTTTTCCAGTTTTAACGATCGCCCCTTGACATCCAAGCACCCCATAACACATCATCATCGCCCCACAACAACACACAACAACAACGAAACGGAACAAATGCAATCTTATAATTAATTTGCTTCTTATTCCACTTTTCACCCGTACAGTTCACAACCACTATGCTGTACGACCCGGTGCGCAAGAAAGACTCATCGCCCAACTACCAAACGGAGCGGGATCTCTGCTTTCAGTACTTCATCCAGTGGAGCGAGTCGGGCCAGGTGGACTTTGTGGAGCACCTGCTGTCGCGCATGTGCCACTATCAGCACGGACAGATCAATGCCTATCTCAAGCCGATGCTCCAGCGGGACTTTATCACATTGCTGCCAAGTGAGTGCCTGTCTATTGCCACCTGAGATAACCAGTCGAGGTGGAGAACAACATATCAATCTGAACTTTATCAGTGCCAGGCTAATTGGGAGTTTCAGATTGGGTGACCTATGAGGGAGTAGATCAATACGAACTAGGCTTTTTTGTCTTAAGTATCATCATTATTCGTTTAAATTTTTGATAACTTCTGTTTATCTGACTCTATATGATTTATTAACAAGATAATAATACAGCTTAAGACATAGTTTATATGATAGTTAGATAAACGTATAAAATTGAGAGGATCATGAACACAACGAACATTGAACCAACCGCAGATAAATATATGTCGGTTGTTTAATTGCGATCTTTTCCAAGAAATACTCGAACAATCTGAGAATGTTTAGCTTTGTTATTGTCAGTGTTTAAAAAAAACCCTTGATTACAAACTAGTTTCTGTGTATAATTTGACAATTAACTTATCCAGACTGATTCATTCGCAATTCATTGAATTTAAACATTTATCCGTGTTATTACTTCCGTTCAGACGGATTGTAATATTACGTTCTCAATAAGGTATTAGGTGGCCAAGACTATAAGTTATAACACGTTAGGCAACCAAGTATGAAAATATAAACGTTAAAAATGCAGTTCTAGTTCCGAATTCAATTTATTGCATACTACAAGTGAGGAAATGATGGAGTGGTATTACTTGTTCGATTAAATACTACACCCATCGTAGGCATAATATTATATCATATATTAGATATTACTTAAAGTCGTAATCTACATTTCTGAAATTGCTAGATCTAAATTTAAATCTACTTATTACTAAATATTATTCAGATTATTGAACGGATTAATTAGTCATGCTTAGACACTCTGAGAACGTGATTTATAACCCAGTTGTTATCAACAGCACACTTTGTATGGGAGGTCAGTAATCCCAGGTGACCAAGAAACAAACCAATTGCCGCCACCGATAAGAAGGCAATAACAGCTGTTACGATGGCGAATTCCACCATTGGAGTTAGGCCATTTTCCTCCCAAAATGAAGGCTCAGAAATGGCTCATCCACCATTAGAATCTCAGGCGAGTCTAACAGCACAAAGCTGAGTTTAAGCCCTCGACACACGCAATAGGCGAAACAATAACAAACTGCAGGTACAAAGTTGAACAACATGAAAGGCAAGCCGCGCTCTGAACCCGGTGCGATTCGTTCCGCGTCCCCCTATAGACACCCTTGCTCCTCCGGATTGTTGCCGGGCATGTTTCCAACTGTTGGAGTGGAAAGGAGAGGAGCGGAGAGGAGTAGGAGGAGGAGGAGCGGAGCCAGTGGGTGGGCTTTAGGTTGCTGGTTGTTGGCTGTTGACTGAAAGGTCGTTGCTTCCATTAAACGCGCTTTACCGGAACACAAACAGAACGAAAGCGGGAACGAACCTTGTATATTATTCATAAGAAAATGTGAATCGATTTATTCGTGCTATTGATTGTTGTCGTCCAACAGATGTTAACTAATAACAAAACTATGGAGTGTGCTACGGGTGCAATAGGTATGATTGGTTGGTTGGGTAGGGGCAAACAGGTTAACAATGAGTATGAGTATGTGAATAAGCGATCACTTCTCGCTTATCAATGCATCAATACGTGAGCGTATCGATGACTCAAACAGCCAACAAGAGCTGTGCGTGCAATACTAGCCTTTGCAAGGGCAATTCATACGTACGTCATATATATATTTAGTATATTTACTTTCGGTTCGTTTGCTCAGATATTCGCTGAAATGCATGCATGCATATATGCATACCTGTGCTATAATGGCGAAAAATGTCTCTTTAATTTGCAAGCCTTTCCTTCCTTGAGCCACCAGTCTGGAATAAGTTCTTTAGAGGAAGTCGTCTCATGCTTCTGTTGGCTTAATCCCCGGCGATGCACTCCTTGTTCTTGCTTACTTTTTATGTAATGACAGTACGCTATGACCACTTGGCTATTTTTCAGATAGATCTAATTCATATATTGCTTAAGAAGTACGTAGTTCATACAGTCACTATAAACATACTAAGCCATTATGATTTGCTTATCAGAAATAAGAATGAAGAGTCTGATTAAAATGTTATCAGTTGTCAAAATCAAATATGCCTAACAAGCATCTGATCAGTGATTCACCAGTTAATTGACTTATTTATCCCTTAGTAACATAGTTTTAAACATTTACTCAAAAGAAAATCGAAAATCGTATAACTTCCGCTTAGTTGGCATCACTGAGTGTTCTAGAATGAAAAAGAGTTGAAAGTAGGCAACATTGTCCCCTCCATTTACATTGTAATGCACTTCAAAGGCAGCTAAAAGAGGGTGGGGGGGACAGTCGGGTGGACAGAGCGGACGGACGAACTTACTCGCAGACGGATAGACACTCTTAAGACCGTTAGTCGTCGGCGACGGCAAACAACTTGAGCCAAATCGCTGCCGCCCGCCAAACAGCCTGCCATTCCGAGTTATGCACATTTTTAATTGTGTTGGGCAAATGCTGCGAACAGCGAGCAGGGAAGGCACTGAATGCGAATGCTCGGCATGCACTCCAGACTCTGACTTCTCTGTTGGCCCATCAGCCGGTTTGTCAATACAAAGATGAAGATGTGAATGTGTGGATGTGGTTGTGGCCATACCCCCGCCTCATCCTTCGAGGGAAACTCAACCACTCCTAACCGTGACACATGTAAATATGCCAGTCTATAGGTTGCGCCTACTCCACAGCCACTCCCACACACTCCCTTCCACACCCACTCCCGCCTACTGGGCTAAGTGCATTTTAATGCCGTTAGGTGCATCATTTTGCCTCTAGTTTGGCGCTCAATTAAAGCTGGCTGAGGTGCTTGCATTGCATTGCATTTGATTGGGTTGGGCTTGGAGTGGGTGTCTGCGAAGAGCGGTAGCAGCCACAACTGCTCCACCTCATATCTGATGGCGAATCGGTTATGTGTCACATCAAAGATAGCTGGGAGCCAAATATAAATAGCTGACTTAGTCAGAAACTTTGTCCATAGAGATGGGCTTTCCAAGATAATAAGATTACATGGAAGCTTGCTTGATAATTATAATTACTTGTGCACTATTATAATAATTTATGATTGATTATTTGCAGTCAAGGGTCTGGATCACATCGCAGAAAACATTTTGTCGTACTTGGATGCCGAATCGCTCAAATCGTCCGAACTGGTCTGCAAGGAATGGCTGCGCGTCATCTCCGAGGGCATGCTCTGGAAGAAGCTCATCGAACGCAAGGTGCGCACAGATTCCTTGTGGCGCGGACTGGCCGAGCGGCGTAATTGGATGCAGTACCTCTTCAAGCCACGACCGGGCCAGACTCAACGGCCACACTCATTCCATCGCGAGTTGTTCCCCAAGATAATGAATGTGAGTTGCCCTCGAAGTGTGCCGAATATGCAATCGGTTTACTCAACCCACACATTCTATGCGTTTTAGGACATTGACAGCATAGAGAACAACTGGCGGACTGGCCGCCACATGCTGCGCCGCATCAACTGCCGGTCCGAGAACTCGAAGGGTGTCTATTGTCTGCAGTACGATGACGGCAAGATTGTCTCCGGACTGAGGGACAACACCATCAAGATCTGGGATCGCACGGATTTGCAGTGCGTTAAGGTAGCTTTCGACATAGTCAATCCATAAGATTTTGATTATTAACACACTCCCCCCCCGAATTCCAGACCCTAATGGGCCACACTGGATCGGTGCTGTGCCTGCAGTATGACGACAAGGTGATCATCAGTGGCTCCAGCGACTCCACCGTCCGCGTGTGGGACGTTAATACCGGCGAGATGGTCAACACCCTTATCCACCACTGCGAGGCGGTGCTGCACTTGCGCTTTAACAACGGCATGATGGTTACCTGCTCCAAGGATCGCTCCATCGCCGTCTGGGACATGACCTCACCCAGCGAGATCACACTGCGGCGCGTCCTTGTCGGTCACCGTGCCGCCGTCAATGTGGTGGACTTTGATGAGAAGTACATCGTGTCCGCCAGCGGGGATCGCACCATCAAGGTCTGGTCCACGTCCAGCTGTGAATTCGTGCGCACCTTGAATGGCCACAAGCGTGGCATCGCCTGCCTACAGTACAGAGATCGCCTGGTGGTCAGCGGCAGCTCAGACAATTCCATAAGGTGAGGCGTGTGAACTTAACCAACCGACTTTCCGGCACTGATGTGATTAATGATGTGTGATAGACAATTTCTGCGTGAATGTTGCGATTAGTAGTTGGTAAATTAACCCCACTGCCGTACATATCACAGAAATTTGCTTTAATTAATGTGTATTTCCTTGCTTTTTGTTAGCATCTGAATATTAAATATTATATTAAGATTTTCGATCATTTTATACTAAAAAGAAAGAAAAGAGATCATTTTGCTTTTCCTTTACCCAGAACACAACCTGATATAAGAAATCGAAATTTTCTAATCAACTTTAACTTTTTTTCAGACTTTGGGACATTGAGTGCGGTGCCTGTTTACGTGTCCTGGAGGGCCATGAGGAATTGGTTCGCTGCATCCGTTTCGATACGAAACGAATCGTAAGCGGCGCCTACGATGGCAAGATCAAGGTTTGGGATTTGGTCGCCGCCCTGGATCCAAGAGCAGCCTCCAATACTCTCTGTCTGAATACCCTTGTGGTGAGTCATTTGACCAGTCATAGTAGCATTTGTCTAATTCCGATGGTGAACCCTTTTAGGAACATACTGGTCGCGTATTTCGTTTGCAATTCGATGAGTTCCAGATTGTTAGCAGCTCGCATGATGATACAATTTTGATTTGGGACTTTCTAAATTTCACACCCAATGAGAACAAGACCGGACGCACACCGTCACGTAAGAGAAGCCAACTTTCACCCCATTGATCTCTTGAATTATGCATAACGATTTCGTTTTGTTTTCTCAATTTCCATTGTGCTTGTTGCTATAGCGGCCTTGATGGAACATTAACATTTTGTGCAACGGCAGCTGCGCGAGTTACATCTACAATCCTCGAGCGAAGGAGAGGAGGACGACGATGAGGACGAGGACGATGGGGATGATTTTGAGGAGGAGGATTCTAGAAACGATGCTGGCGCGTTTATGGGGGGATATGTTAGGCACCGGGATGCTGGTGGTTCGGGATCCGTCACCGGTTCCGGTTCGGATCCCGAGTCGGATGACCTGGATTTCGATATAGATGTTGAGAATATTAATGATTATGATGAATAATGAGTGAATGGTCGTTAAACAGCAGCATATACACACAGCAGACGACTTGTCTATTCAAAAAACCATGTTGAACCCAAGATACAGCGATCTCTAAGCGTCTATTTTACACACTACATCCACACACACACACACACGGAACACAACCACATAATATGAATTACATGAAGTTATAAAAGTAAACAAACAATAAATGCAGAAGGAGTATACTATTTATGCAGATATTTCGCAAAACTGGCTGTTAGGTTTGTCATGTACGAATGAAACAAAAATGAAAGAAGCAAAAACGGAAGAACAGAAAAAGTAAAATTACATATAAGATTATCTAGGCGCTGTAATACTAATCGAGGGTCAGTCTTTGAATCGCACTTCGGATCGGTGGATCGATCGATTGGGCGTTATTTTAAGTGTTTCTTTAGCTCAAATACACACGTATCGCGTTTAGGCAGCTGCCGCCTCAAGAATCGCAGCAGGAATCTTCAGCGCGGCCAGAAGAATCAGTCTTTAGCATAAATGTTAGTTAGAGTTGCATCATTGAAATTGACAAAGCGCATTGCCGTTTTGCACATTTGTAACCTATTTTACGCGCCTTTTGCCTAATGTTTGTGTTAATTGTAAAGTAAATCTAAGCCTAGTATTTTATTGGCAATTGTAATCTAAGTTAACCGAAATACAAATAATTTAAATGAAAAGTAAATTGTGTAAAGAGGGACACGCAGCAGTGTCTGCAACTGGAAGTTGCACATCTTTCGAGCGAAGATGAATTGAAAATGGATCCATTGTACTGCAATATATAACCGATTCTATTATTGATTGATCTATGCAAACTATAGATTCTAGATATACCGATGTATGTAGAAAATAGCAAATTCCCAGGCAGTTTCAACAATATAATTATATGTATGTATACCGTTCGTTGATTGTGATCAATGGATATTTTACTATATGTATTGCTATTTGTAAGTTAAGTTCCAATGCTATACTTGATCTGGATCACGATCACGCCGCTTCCGCGTTAACTAATGTATGTACATAACGTTTTACTTTAACAAAAGTTGATCAAATATGAACACATACTCCGGATTATGTAAAACTGTTAGTGGAAAGAGGGCAGCTTGTTAAACGATGGCCGAGCAACTGCTAGTGCGCGAATTGGCTTAGTATATGTAACATAACTAGAAATAATAATAAATTGTGTATAAATGCTAGAAAATTGTTTATCTTAAATGGACTCAACAAATGGATTAAATTTAATGAAGCAGAACTGGGTAATACAAAGTTTTACTAAATAACTTCAGTTATTTAGTTAAATGCATGCTACCTTTTTTGTTTTCAAAAAAATAGAGACGTTAAAAACACAAGATTTGGATTCGCAGGTTTTATAAGATTATATAACCGCATATTATAGTAATTCCGAAGCTTTGAGAATTTCTTTTAGATTGTTGACCAATTTTTCCTTCGCACTCCCACTAGCTGCGTACAGGGTATCGGATGGTCGACTAACTCAATTGCTTGCAAATAGATGCGTAGTCAACGCATTACATTTTTGAACTAGTGAGAACAAGGTATTTTTTTGTGAAATTTGCGATAGGTACATTTTTGACGGTTTTCTGGTCACATCGCCAAATCACAAAGTTTGTTTGCTGATAAATTTCGAAGCTCCCAATTTGCAAATACTCCAAAATGGACTGGTACGTGGGCACAGAGTGGGAGGACAAGAATCGTGGTCTGGCCAAGAAGGTAATTGGCCTCCAGTTCACCGAAATGGACAAGCCCACGATAATCAGTACGGTGGAATTCAGTGTCAACAAGAAAGCCGCCAATTTGGGTGGACGACCTAGCAAATATTTGGCCAGCGATAAGGCCACGACGTATCCTCAAAAGCACAGCCTGGAAATGGGCACCAGCCTGACAGCAGTGGACTGCTACTTGGAGCTGCTGCTGCAGCAATTTGTGCCTGGTGAAACGGCAGCCTGTAGCATCACGACCAAAACCGGCGAACGGATTGAATTCGAACTGAAGCTGGAAAAGATTGTGAAGAACACTCAGGTGGAGAAGCTAAGCGCTGCAGAGATATATGAGTTGGCACTGCGTCTCAAGGAGAGCGGCGTGGCCACCTTTAAGACGTTCCCGAAATTCGCCTTTGATTACTTTGTGCGTGCCGCAAAGTTGCTGATCACCTACAAACCCTTCGACAAACTGAACAAAAAGACCAATGGCATCAACGGCCCGGCAGTGGAGGCGCTCTTCATCCAGATACAGACCAACCTGGCCGCCTGTTTGCTGCAGGAGAAACGATACGAGCATGTAATCTACCACACGCAGTTTGTGGAGACGGAGGAGAGCCCCAGCGAGAAGAGCATCTACCGGCGTGCACTGGCCTACTATCACCTGAAGGAGTTCGCCAAGGCGCAGGCCACCATCGAGCGAATGCCCAACTACGAGGAGAAGCGAGAGTTCAGCAAGCTGCGCGACAACATCGCTGCCAGCTGGAAGGATAGCAATGCCCATTACAAGGAGGTAGTGCAGCGTATGTTTAGTTAGTTCCCATTGATAACATCGCGATGTCGGGCTAACCAACGGTCTTTATAAAATAGCTTATGTTAAATGTACTACTTTGATTTTCTACTCTTTCTGTTGTCAAACTTGGCGCGCTTGTTTTTGGGATCGAACTTGGCTCTCCTGTTCTTGGGGTCGAATTTGTCCTTCTTGTCCTTGCGATCGAACTTGTCCTTACGATCGTACTTGTCCTTGCGGTCAGATTTGTCATTCTTGTCCTTGGTATCCAGCTTAGCCCGCTTGTTCTTGTATTTCATTCCGCCGCCCAAACTAGGCCGCTTTCGGGAGGACTTCGCTTCCATTTTGAAGAGTTCTGCAAAGGAAACAATAGTTTATGTTCTTCGCAGCATGTAGCAAAACTCACCTTCGTCTGGTTCCTCGCCGACTTCCTCCTTGTAGTACTCCGCATCATCCTCGGGGTCGCTATCAGTGCGTCCCTCTGCCGCCCTCTTGGCAGCCCACTTTTCATCCTTCTTAAGCTTTAGGTTGCGGGCACGATTCTCTGCCTGCTCCTTCTTGCGCTGCTCCTTCTGCTTTCGCTTCTTTTCGACCAGCTTGCGCAGGATTTCCTTTTCGTCCTCTGTCTTGACCACATGATCGTGATACAGAACTTCGCCCGTCAGAAGGCCCTCTTCTATTTTGATGAGCTGCAGGGTTAGACGAGGTCCGATCTCGTGTAGCTTTATGGAGCTCTTGTTGTCCTCCAAGTTGCCCCTGCTTTTAAGAGTCTGTGCCAGCACCACGTGTGACTGCTCGTCATCTTCGGCCTCTGATTCGGAGGCATAGCCGTCCCTGAAAATCAAAATTATGATTACTTGATGGAATGAGAACAAATGGGCATTTCCTACTTGATCACAAAGTCCACGACTTCCTTACACTTGCCCAGATTGGGCACCGTTCCTTTGACGATTTTCTGGACCGCCCGCTTCAAGCCCACCGGCACCACCTGCACAGAGTAGTGACGCATCTCGACCAGCTTCGTGTCCGGATTGTAGGAGAACAGGACGCAGCGACGAATGGTGCCGATATTGACCGTGGCCAAGTTGATGGAGGGGAACATGTTCTGGAACGTGGTGGCCATCAGCTTAAGGTGCTTGCCGTCGCCACTGAAGTTGTTCATGATGACCAGCGGAGCGTGTTTGAAGTGATCATTGTCAATCATCTGCTTTTTGCTTAGCGAGATCACATCTCTGGCCAGGGTGAACTGGTGAACCTGCCAAAGGATAACTTCGCGGTCAAATACCCAGTGGAACTAAGCGAAAAACAAACAAACCTTAAAAGTAAGCGATGGACCGCGCGGCAGGCGGACCACTTTGAAGGACAGCTGCGTGGATGCCTTGTTGAAGATGCCCATGTGGGAGACGTGGAAGAAGCTGCTCAGGCTGACAAAGTCCTTGATGCGGTTCATCCGCTTCTCGCGCAGATTGCTGGCCGTGAAGGGCTCCATGATGCGGCGGAAGTCCAGGGTGAGGTCCATGATGTACGGACAGGCGAGGCCGCGATGGATGACGAAGGAGTGCGGCGCCTCCACGATCTCGCTCGGCTCGCTGGCCTTGAAGGCCGCCGTGCGCGTCTTCGGATGCACTTTTTTCTTACCGCCCATGTTTCAATGTTTTTGTTCACTTTTCTCCCGCACGTGTTGGGATCAGTGTGGCTGCTCGCGCGAAAAATACCGAGCGCTCAAACAACGTCCGCCTCTGGTCACTCTAATCCAATTTTAAATTTGGATTTTCCGCCAAATGAAAACCACTTCTGTTTTATTTAAATTATATTTATTTAATCACACTTAACATAGCAAACACAAATGATGTTATTTCGTTTCATTTATGCATTTAAAGTTTTACAACTGTTCTTGTTTGATTTCTCTTTATCAGCTAGTTTTACCAAGTGGCCAATCGTTTAAAATGTTGCGACAAACCGAAGAAGAAAATCCGAGCTGCAGTGCTGTGGTAATGAATTTGCATTTAAGTCGAAGAATTTCCGGTTGTTTGTTGTTGTTCTGCTCGCGAAATTACAACTATATATTTATGTTGCGAAAAATTAATAATATTAATATTTTAATATTAGCATATATGTATATTTATATAAATTATAGTTCTACAGCTTAAACTGAATTTGGAGTGTTTAGTTTTGCTTGCTTTCATTCCGCGGCGGTCGATTTATGCGATACTCATTGCTCTGTATGTATATATAAAACTTCAGTTTAAACCGCAGTTAACTACAGCCGGATGTTGTTGCTTTCGATTCTTTTGCTGCTGCTGCTGCTTCTGATGGTGGTGGTGGTGTTGGTGGTGGAGTGGCGGCTTCGATTTGATTTGATTTGATTTATCAATTTATGCGCACATGACAAACTGTGGCTGACAAACGCATAGACATCCTGTGCGGTCCATCGGGTGTGCACTGCTTCTGATCTTGGTGTTGCAGTTCTGGCCGCTGCTGCTCCTCTTGTAGTCGTAGTTGTAATTGCTGTTGCTTTTGTTTATGTTGCTGTTCTGGCGGTTGCGGGGAATAGCGAAAATTGCTTGGGGCGGTCACTGACAGCACTGTTTGCGCACGTCGGCGGTGACAGTCGGCTTCACGTCGATGGGCTCCACGTTCGACGGGCGGATGACGTCGCCTTCCGGCGGATCTCTGATCTGTTTCTGCGACACAATGCGATAGATCTCTGAAACGGGATTACGAGAGTCCATTAGTCGAGCTTCGTTATCATTAATCTCTTGACTTTCAATGAAGCATTCAATCTACAGTATGCCGATCGATAGTTCGAAAGCAGACTAGCTAAGTTATCATGACCGACTTACCTGTGAGTATGTTCTGGAATGCCGTTTCAACGTTCGTGGAGTCGAGGGCCGAGGTTTCTATGAAACTCAAGCCGTTGCGCTCGGCAAACAGCTTCGCCTCGTCCGTGGGCACGGAGCGCAAGTGCCGCAAGTCGGACTTGTTGCCCACCAGCATGATGACGATGTTCTGGTCGGCATGGTCGCGCAGCTCCCGCAGCCACCGCTCCACGTTCTCGTAGGTCAGATGCTTGGCAATGTCATAGACGAGCAGGGCCCCCACGGCACCGCGGTAGTAGGCAGAGGTGATGGCGCGATAACGCTCCTGGCCGGCCGTATCCCAGATTTGCGCTTTAATTGTTTTGCCATCGACCTGCGTTGGATGGACAGGAAGGACGAAACAAAGGACTGCATTAGAATAGTGACAGTAATTGGCAATTTCGCCAAGAAATGCTTGCGGCGCATTCGCTTTGAAAATTGATATACATACAAGCATTTGGATTCAATATTCAGACCTAACTAACCTAAATATGACTTATGGATAGGCTTTTAACTCTACTAAAAGAACACAATTTTTGAAATTTACGCGCAGCTGGCGTAGGTTGTATTCATTAGAACCCCATTTGATATACTAAATATTGTCAAATCCTTCGAACAGATGGCACAAAGTACTATTGTACACAAATCCTTATACATACGAAATATTTAATTGTTATTGACCACATAAGTTTGTTATTTTAGCACAAGTGACAAACTATGATGTCAACATTTTGCCTAATCCCACAGGATGGCTTTCGAAATTATGCAAGAAAGCCAATTGGCAATCCTTTATTTAGTGAAATTCTCGACACTTACTCAAATTGAACAAACTTTTCCCCCCAATTTTCCGATATACGCCTCAACTACGTGTCCTCCCATCGAAACGCACACGCAAGTTCACCCGTGACTTCCCCCACTGTGGGTGCGGTGCGGTAGATGTTGGGGGTGGAGCTCGATGGGCCACTCCACCCTCGAGTTCTTGGCCAGCGTACTCACCTCTATGCTGCGCGTTGCAAACTCAACGCCAATCGTCGACTTGGACTCCAAATTGAATTCATTGCGCGTGAAACGTGAGAGCAAATTACTTTTGCCAACACCGGAGTCACCGATAAGGACAACTGCAAAGGATTAGAGGGAATTAGTGACATCGACATTGGCATTGGATAATCGAAGACCCCCAGTTGCATAATTTATGTGGGTGTGTGGTGTGGTGTGGCGTGGCGTGGCCCCTGTCTTGTGTTTTACGGCCGGACAGAATGGTCGCTGGTGGCCCGGCTAGGTCATGTCCTCCTTTCGCCGCTGGCACGGCGCACCAAGGTCAGCGAGTACATAAAACCGCCATGCTCGGGGGATTTCAGGCCATGGAAAGAAATGTTTTATGATTGGGGCAGTCGACGTTTGGGAGTTCGTGTTATTGTGCTTCATTGCCGATAGCAAACATTTCTTGGATAATTGAGTGGGGGATATTTGTGTGAGCAAACAAGCATCCCAAGTTGATATGCTACCCGATAAAACTATCCACTGACCTTTTTATGACTCTATTTCCTTTTGATAAAGTTTCTCATGTGCAGCCAGAGTTGTTGGCTATAATTTATATTAACTGATATCTAGACACTGTGTTTACTGTCTGTCTGTCTATTAGTTTTCATTTTTGACACCCTTTTCGGACATTGTTGATTCAGCATGTTTGCTAATCCATTCAGAAAACAACAACTAAAACTCATCAAACACCTTTTCGCTCTATCGCTATGGTCATAGCTGCACGGAGAAAATTCAAATAGTAAAATGGTATCATATGAGAACTGATTCTTGAGTTCGAAGTTTCGACTGCAATGTCATTAAGATATGAACTAGAAATTGGGAAAGACTTTTGAATTTATGTCCTGGTTTTTGACTCAATATAGCTAGCAATGTTAGAGAAACAGGTTTTTCTTTCAGTGTGGACAGCTGGGAGCAGCGTGGTTACAGTTATCAGCGAGAGAGCTGAGTCACTTTGTTTTCTACTCTCTTTCTCAGCGCTAATAACGATCTTCAAAGAGAAATTGCACTTAGTTAAGCGGATGCGATGAGAAATTAAAAGGGGGGGAGTGGTAATCAACGGTCATTACTTAGTAGTGGGAATGGCTCGAATAACCCGAAACGGCCCACTTTCGGTTATGTGATTATGCGCTTATCGGTGAGTGGAATTCTTCAACAGTTATTGGCAGTGAGTCATGCCCGTTTAATATTGTTTCATGTGTGAAATTTGAGGCCTCATCATGCATACCGCACACTGACGCATTATTATGGTGATGTTTTTTAACTTTTTGGATACTTAACCCAAAAAAAACGGGAGATTAAGTTTTAAATATTTCACAAAATATACATATGTGTCAGTCACTTTTCATTAATGACATTCAACAGTTGCTCAGCTGTGATAGCAGAGATTTCCAAGCGCAATTGGAATTTATGGCGTAGTAGCAAATGAAGGGAACAAAGAAGAGCTGAGAATTTATGACCTCTGTCCATACATATACATATACATAAAGGTCTTGTTTTCTACCTGCAAATACATCATTTTGCTCTACTGTGCTCCAAACTTTCAATCGAGAGCGGGTGAAAAAGAGAGCGCGCGAGAGAGAGAGCGGAGAGCTACTAAACGAAGTTACAAGAAACCATTGCAAAAGCCAGCTGTACAGAAATCATAATACCCACACTCTCGCTCCATTTACTGGATATCTAATCACTTTAGCATTTCGAGTGGGTGGGCAAGCCTAAAAACTACTTTACAAAGCGATTATAAATACGATCTGCTTGGCTTTTGTATGCAACGTGGCGAGACCAACGGCACTGTAATGACAAAACAAGCAGTTAACGGCAAAGTACGCGTACTCCAGTCCGAAAGAGAACCCCAAAGAGATGGAGATAGGCGGAGTGAGAGCGGGAGAGCCATCAAAGGGCATCCAACTGCAGCAGTAGCAGCAGCAGCAACAACAATAAACTCGGGGGGCGTACTTCTTATTTTGGGAATTAATGACACTCACGCAAACAAACACACCACATACCATCACATGAACTTTGGGCTCTTCGAGTGCACTTTTTTGTTATTCTCCAATTAGTTTCAATTAGTGCCATTGAACCACTGTCTCTCACGGGAGGGAGAGGAGAGAGCCTGAAAGTGCGGCTCCTCCTCTCCTGGTCCACCTTCGGCGATCATCACCCAGCGGCTAGTATCATGTTTATAATTACCTTTGAACAGATAATCGTACTCGTCTTCTCTTGCACCCATTTTGCTCAATTTGTTTTGCTATCGCTCGCTCGGTTCGATATCCTTTGGAAATCCAGTTCCGTCCTTTTTGTTTTGTGTGTGCGGGTGCTAAACGAAATCCAATAATCCCTGCGCGCCGCCGATTTCTTTAATGCGTTTGTCGTTGGCTCACACACTTTACACTTTTATTTGCAGTTGTAGTTGTAAAGAAAGAGAAAAGTGTATATATCAGTATTTAAGTGGCGAAATCGGTTGCTCTTCCAGCTCGGTTGCGTTCGAAAATGTTGGCAGGACTTGTCCGGCAATCAGAGCAGTATTAATTAGACATTTGCAGCTGCTTGCAGCGCATTTATTTGCAATTTTCTCTTACACGAAAACTTAGTCACTCCCAATAACGTCACGTTATATTTCCAACGAGACTAGAGATGTTGAAAAACATCGGTACATCGACATTATTTCGGCGATACTTATCGATTTTCTTAATGGCGATGTAAGGCGATAGTAAATTTTTGTGCCCAGCTTATGTTTTACATTTTAAATATAAATATCACTTTTATTTTTGTTTATATGAACATTGTTTTATACTCAAAAACTTTAGAAATGTTACATGACTTAGCCTTGCCGTATTAAGTTAAATTGTCTATTTCACACATTAAATTTTGAAAATAAATCTAAAGTTTGTTTCTATTTTCAGAAGTTTTTCGATTTATTTTAAAACACCATTTATCATTATCGATGTTTTCACATCGACTTGCATCACTATATCACCGAGATGGATGTTTTAGTGTTACCAGACGAATTATCGTGAACTTCTCTCGTTTAATCCTGACAAGACTATCGTATTTAAAAAAAACTGAACACATATTCTAAGGATAATGCAACCACATTTAATTAATTTACATTTAATTTATTCCCAAATCAAAATGCCTTGAATATTTAAAACTTTCAATCCTAAAAAGAATAGTTCTCTAAGTAGCAGTAACGGTTTCTTATATAGTATCTTATTAAAAAAACTAATTAAAATAGAAAACATTCCGATCTCAAGTAAAAAACCCCTGTTTACAAATCGAAGTAAAAATGTGTTTATTTTAATATAAAATACTTGTAAAAAACGATAAATTAAGTATAATGTGCAGCTAATACTTCCGTTGATCTCATGTGAGTTAAAAAACTTTGTTCCTATTGCACTTAAATGCGAGCGCGTTGCAAGGCCACGGCTGGATAAATGAGCAGAAGTCCGCCGGCGATATAGGTGATCTTGGAGCCCACGCACCAGAAGGCTATCAAGGATTAAAGAGATTAGAGAAGGTATAATCATAGGACAACTGAGGAGCTCACCAATGCATCCTACCACGGGGCCCAGAGCTCGAGCCAAAGCTCCCAGTGAGCGGAATATGCCCAGTACTGAACCCTTCTGGTCATCGTTTCCGTATTTGGATACGAGTGTGGTCAGACAGGTGACAGCGAAGGCTGTGGAGATTGCGAATAGAGTCATACCGGCGTAGAGCATCCGACTGCCCTCGGCCAGGCCGACTACTACGAAGGCGGGTACAATCAGGTACAGACTGAAGATGGCATAGCCCTTGATCTTCGCCTCGGGCAGCCGTCGGACCACCGATCCCTGCAGCAAAGTCATGATTACACCTAGGAAAAGACACAAAATAAATTGGGAATATTGTCGATTATCAACTTGCTTCCATACCCGTTGTCAAAAACATCTTCGCCTGATCCATCGAAGTGTAACCGAATTTGTGGTACATCAGAAATGTGACGGTGAACTCCAAGCCGGAATACAGAAAGAGATACAAGAAGTATACCAGGCCGATGGACCGCAGGGCGGCAATGTCTTTCTTGGGCACATTTTTGATGGCAGCAAATCTGGCAGTGGAAGAATTCTTTTGAAATATGATTGTACAATCCAGACATAATCATTGGTAATAATCTTCTAGCTAACTGGACTACATTCCCTGTAACTACCATTAATCAGAAGCAATCCACAATTTACCAACTGATAAGGCAATCAAACAAACGTGTCCGAGAACCCGGCATGATAATAGTGTCTATCAAACCAGTCAGGCAAGTCCGGGTGGCTTGCAGTTCTCACCGTATGACGAATTCGATTTAATCACACGACAGGTTTTCGAGACATGCTAATTAAAACATTGAATTACCTAAATATGGCCGAAAAGTTGAGCAACTGCAGGCCATAAGACAGTGCAGATGATATCTCCTTAACACGTTTCTCCTGCGAAAAGGTGAAACAATTAATTGTGTTGGGCATATATTTCATTTAGACAATCATACGCACCTTGGGCAACGTTTCCCGCAGACAACACGCCAGGACCACAAGATCTCCAACTGCCAGGCCAAACGCCAGCAGAGAAGGCAACACAAACCAAGTGCTTCCACTTTTATCGGAGAATATGGCGAACAGGGCTCCAATCATGGGTCCCACAATAAAGCCAAGCGAAAAGGCCACGCCCACAAGGGCCATACCGCGTCCACGGGTCTTAACGCTGGACACATCCGTAATGACGGACATGCACAGCGATATGTTGCCCTTGCTAATGCCGCCCACGAAGCGGGCCAAAACGAACAGGGCAAAGTTGCTGGAGCAGGCCCAGATCAGATAGGATAACGCAATGCCACTCTATAGATGAAAGAAGACAGGTGGCTTAAGAAGGGTTTACTAAATTGGGGCTTGGCTAAGGAGTTTGAATTGGACGATTTCACGATTTTCCACGCTTTTGGATAAAACTCGTGATTGCATGAAATGTTGTCCAAGTCAAAAAGGAAACTAACAAGACTAGTTTAGTGCACATTAAAGTATTGAGCACTGGGATTACTTACCGCACAAGTCACCAGGACTGGTTTTCGTCCGTAGTAGTCTGAAAGTCCTCCGACAATCGGACTGGCCACGAACTGCAGGAAGCTGAACATGGAGCCGAGAAAGCCCCCGAATAGCACCGATATGTAGCGATCCGGGGCGCCCAGGAGCTGCTGGAACCAGCGCACCCGATCCGTGAGCACCGCATACAGGCCGGAGCTGTCGTTCTGGCGATAATGCTCCAACAGCGAGGGCAGCAGCGGCAGAATAATGGTGAAGGCCAGCAAGTCGAAGAGCAGCGATACGAATATTATGTATATCATGGGATCACTCTTCTCCGGCTTTCCATTCTCCGATGCTTCCTTATCCAGCGCTTTATTGTTGTTGTGATGGTGGCTTCCGGTTTGGCTGTGGTTTAGCTTCTCCACGGCAGCGGTTCCATTGTGGCGACTCCGTAGGTCGGCCATCTTTGCTGATTTCGGGTGTTAGCTTGTGCCGTGATTGCGTGCGTGTACGGGTGTTACTGCAACATAACTGTATCAACGGAACCACAACTCCACCGACAACTCTTGGCCCTCTCGAGAAGCGGCCAGCCAACGCGAAGCCAAAGTGAAAGCTGAACAGCAACAGCTGTTCCAAGGCGGCCTACAACGAGCAGACGGCGTTCCAACCTGTTGCTTGCTGCGGATATTTGAAAAAAGGGCGCAAAACTGAGTTATTCAAACATCTGTATTTAATTACTTTTCTGTAAGCAAAATTACCCATGTAGGCGAACATAACTAATAGCATTGGCTAATGCCTTAAATCTTTAATTATTTTCCAATTATTTTACAAAACAAAGTCTTTTGCTTAAATAGTTAAGAACCGGTTAGCATTATTATGAAATTAGGTTTTTGTTAATTATGCTTATAATTTGATGGCTAGTTTTGGCCATTTGATTGAATTATTTATTTTATTACAATCCTGGTGATAATTACTTTTTTAAATGTTTATGATGTCGGATATTCTGCGACACAACTTTGTATTATAATTTAAAACATACCGCCTAATATTGTTATCGTCTGTTATCGAACGTCAAACCTCGATAACACTTAGTAAGTGTTCGATATACCACACCGATAAGTCGGCGAAATAATTGCTCATTAAGTTCTGGTAAAAAGTTGTTTAGAAGAGGAAAAAGAGCGTTTTAAGATGTCCAAAGTGACCGTGCAAGACATTGAGGCGGTGGACGACTACTGGGGACCGACATTCCGTTCGATCCTCGAAGGTGACTGCGAATATAAGCAATTTGCTCACTGTGTTTACGCCCATTTCCCTTTTTCCTAACAGGCAACAACACCAAGCAGATTGGCGACCAACTGGAGCAGCGTATACGGAGCCATGACAAGGAGATCGAGCGGATCTGCAATCTGTACTACCAGGGCTTCATCGACTCAATTCAGGAGCTGCTCCAGGTGCGCACGCAGGCACAGCAGCTGCACAACGAGGTGCATTCCCTGGACACTTCCCTTCGCCAGATCAGCGCCTCGCTGATTCAGCAGGGCAATGATCTAGTGCGTGCTCGTCAGATCGAATCCAATCTGGCCAGCGCCATCGAGGCACTCAAATCCTGTCTGCCCGCATTGGAGTGCTACATGAAGTTCACACAGCAGGCCAAGAACAAGCAGTACTACCAGGCGCTGAGAACTCTGGAGACGCTGGAGACGGAGCACCTAACGCGTTTGAAGACACACAACTATCGATTCGCCACCCAGATGCAGATACAGATTCCCATAATCAAGGAAAACATCCGTCGCTCTTCCGCCTCGGACTTTCGAGAGTTCCTCGAGAACATCCGCAAGTTTTCGCCCCGCATCGGCGAGCTGGCCATCACACACACAAAACAGCTGCAAAAGCGTGATATCAACGCCATCATTGCCGAGCACATGCAGCAGATGAATGGAGGCGAAGACGGCGGAGCAGGTGCTGGCGGGGATGATGATGGTGCCAACGTTAGTGCTCAGGACCTGATTGACTTCTCCCCCATCTATCGCTGCCTACACATCTACATGGTGCTGGGTCAGCGCGAATACTTCGAGAAGGACTACCGTCAGCAGCGCAGGGATCAGGCCAAACTGGTGCTTCAACCCCCGCCCAACATGCACGACAATTTGGAGGCCTACAAAACGTACATATGTGCCATCGTTGGCTTCTTTGTGGTCGAGGATCACGTTAAAAACACGGCGGGCGATGTCGTGACCAGCAGTTATTTGGAGGATCTGTGGTCCAGCTCGCTAACCAAGTTTGTCAACGAGATCAGCATGAGTTCTTCGTCCTGCACCGATCCTAATATCCTTCTGCGCATTAAGAACCTCATTATGCTGTCCATCAATACGTTTAAGTGCTACGGTTACACCGTGAACATCCTCTGGGAACTATTGCACAACATGCGGGATCATTATAATGAGGTGAGCGTTGAGAAATTCTGTAAGCCTTTCTTTTGTTTGTAAAACTCTTGGCTTTCCTTTTCAGGTTTTACTGCAACGCTGGGTGCATGTGTTCCGCGAAATTCTCGACAAGGAACAGTTTCTGCCCATGGTTGTGCAAAACACGGAAGAGTATGAATGCATCATCGAACGATTCCCCTTCCATTCGGAACAGCTTGAAAACACTCCCTTTCCGAAGAAATTCCCCTTTTCGAGAATGGTGCCGGAGGTGTATCACCAGGCGAAGGAATTCATGTACGCCTGCATGAAGTTCGCCGAGGAGCTCACCCTATCGCCCAACGAGGTGGCCGCCATGGTGCGCAAGGCGGCCAATCTTCTGCTCACGCGAAGTTTCAGTGGCTGTCTATCTGTGGTGTTCCGCCAGCCTAGCATCACGCTGACGCAGCTCATCCAGATCATAATCGACACGCAGTACTTGGAGAAGGCAGGACCGTTTCTGGACGAGTTCGTGTGTCACATGACCAACACAGAGAGAAGTGTATCTCAAACACCATCGGCCATGTTCCATGTGGCCCGGCAAGACGCCGAGAAGCAAGTGGGCCTACGTATTTGCTCGAAGATCGATGAGTTCTTCGAGCTAAGCGCCTATGACTGGTTACTGGTAGAGCCACCAGGAATAGCCTCCGCCTTCATTACAGACATGATTTCCTACCTAAAGAGCACCTTTGACAGCTTTGCCTTTAAGCTGCCCCACATCGCCCAGGCGGCCTGCCGACGCACCTTCGAGCACATTGCAGAGAAGATTTACTCGATCATGTATGACGAGGATGTAAAGCAGATTTCCACTGGAGCACTCACACAAATCAACCTGGATCTAATGCAGTGCGAGTTTTTTGCGGCCTCGGAACCCGTGCCTGGTCTGAAGGAAGGAGAGCTGAGCAAGTACTTCCTGCGTAACCGTCAGCTGTTGGACCTGCTCATCCTAGAGGAATGGAGCACGTATTTCCATGACTATGGCAAGCAAGAGAACCGCTACCATCTGGTGCAACCTCAGTCTATTATTGTGATACTAGAAAAGATTCGCGAGGCGGACAAGAAGCCCATTTTCTCGCTGGTGCGAAAGAATGACAAGAAGAAGCTTTTGGAGACGGTGCTAAAGCAGCTAAAGCACATCGCCGATAGACAGAATTAGAAATATCAGGCTGTTAGTTAGTTGGGGCTTTAAGCAAACACTATTGTTTTAACCAAGTGTTTGCTTGTTGAATTCTTCGTGTAATCATTAACTATAGCTTTTCATCTTTATTGTTTAGGCTAATTTGAGTTTTCACATGGAAAAAGTATTTAGTTCTCATTACATTTGATTCGATTTGTTTTTATAAAAGACAAATTTCAATTGAAACTGCTCGACCCGTTGAACGTGTAAAGTTGTATTTTGAATTTTGATTCTTATGTACAAAAAGCGCAGAAGTTTAGCGGTTGCCTACGTACGGATTGTTGATAAATACAAAACGAAAACGACATAAAATGAAAACAAACGGAGAGGAACGTCTAAATAACAAATTGTATATAATTATTAGATGTATGTAGCGTACGTGTATTGTGTAGGTATATTCCGCAAATCGTAATAAACTAACTTCTAAGTTACGTATATGCGTTGTTTGTGTTGCTTTTGTCAACTCTTCGTCTCCAAGTGCTTGGGCGCATCCGCATACGTGAACTTCAGGCGGAATGCCTCGGCCAGCAGAACGTTGATTTGTCGATCGGACCAGTTGTGTGTTGGCAGATTTTGTAGCAGCAACATGAGACCCTAACACATAGCAAGATGGCAATGATCAGTAGACGTTGCAGGAAGGGCATCTTTTCGCCTGGCGACTCACCTGGAAATCGTTTTGTTGCATCAGCTGCTCCTTCCAGTGCAGAAGGAATGCCGCGCACACGTACAAGTGGAACAGGGCGAAGCCGTCGGACTCTGCGAGATATGTGTCCCACAATCGGATGGTGCAGTGCAGCGGCAGCTCGCGTGTCAGCAGATTGTTCATCCAGCGAAATGAGAATTGCAAGTAGTCGACACCATGTGCCTGTAGATGACGATGTAAGTTTACTGAAAACAAAAATTACAATTTATTATCATCACTCGGCAATTGTAGGTTGCATGTCCAATTGACTTATCTAGTAATTATTTTTATCTGTTCCGAACACTAGCAATAATAATAATGTTGATACGTGTCATGGCCTATTGACCAAAAGCTATCTTACACCATATAAGCTCCTAGAAAAACGTGTGTAAATTTGTAAAATTTAAAGCATCTTCGGTATCTTTGACGGGGCACATCAAAATGGCTTGACTTTGATGAGGCTTTTGTTTGCTTACACAAGCCCCATGCCTTCCAATTTATCTTATCACAAGAGCATTAACATATCTCTATCTATATTTGATCACCTTCATTGCAAGGTAATCTTGATGTGACGTTTATCTACTGCCAAAGGTACAGCATTCCCACTCACCGTCAATGCGCTGTATCAGATCCTTGAGTTGGTTAACCTTCTCCTGTATGCCCAGCTGGGCAAAGATGTAGTTATCCTGAATGCAGTCGAGAAACTTAGATAAGCACCAAAACGAGTCCGCCTCGATAATGTTTCGAGTCTCCTCGGGCAGCGTGGACATGTCGTACTTTTCGAGATCCGTATTCGGCGTCAAGGCCTCCTGTAGAAAGACGATAAAGAAGGGCGTGACCAGGTCGTTGATGCCCTGCACGTAGCCGGAGGCAGGATGGCGAATGGCCCAGATAAAGAGAATGCGCTCGAACATCTCCTGGACAAGCTGCTGCTGGAAGAGCGGAATCTGGGGGTTCATTCGTGGCACATCGATGTGGATCTGGCGGTATGTGTCCTGTTGCGTCTCATCCTGGCTATCCACCCGGAAGTAGTTGTGCCTGAGGTCCTGGTAGCCCTGCCGCTTGCTCTCCAGCACCGCCATCCTTCGCTCACTTGAAGGCGGAAGATACTTCGAAAGGAGTCGCCAGCTGACAGCGCGCATCTGGAGTGCGGTTTTATTATTTGCTTATTATTAAACAACGATATATCGTTCAATTCTCACCTTGCGAGGCACACCAGACCAACTGATCTTCTTGAGAGCCACCAAGTCTAGTTGAGGCGAGTCTAGCACCACTTGGAATTTTTCAATTTTCGTTTCGTACTCACTGTCCTGGCAATTCGAGCTTATCTTCTGCAATTGCGGTCTGCCCGGGTAGTTCCTCAATCTAGATCTGAAATGGCCATCTATATTACTAACTGTTGGGGTCTTGATTGTTTTCGGTCTTGGTTCCGCGTCTCCCGACATTGCTCTGTTGGAAGAGCTGGGAGTGGCTATCAGTTAAGAAAGGGAAATGCTTCAGGAGCGGTTGCCAAGTTGCTTAATATTCGTTAAAACGTGGCGAATGGCAATAATAAATTGGGAGCGCCCATAAGGATTAAGAACATACATAGGTAATTTTAACCTAATTACATGTTTATCATGATTGTAACATTTAAAAAACGATTGAAAGTGTTAAAACAATTTAAAGGCTTCTATTTTCGTTTAAATATTGAATCTAATTTTGTAGTATTTAAACTTTTATATGACGGAATTCTTGGGTTCATATCTTTAATTTCTACTTTGATAATAAACACGATAATTCTTTTTAAATAGCACCTAGGAAATAATTCAGAAAGCGGTTTCGATCCGCTCTACACCCCTGACTTGTTTGCACAACTGCACGCAGTGGGTTCAACTTTCTTTTTGACTTCCCAGTTGAGTTGGCGCCGCTCACCTGTTTTCGTTACTGTCCGGCAGAGATCTGCGGTCTTCCTTGCAGTCGTCCGTCGAGCTACTGCTGACTGGGACCACATCTGCGCCACTTTCGTTTGCTGACCGGGATGCATTATGGTTCTGGTTGCTTCGAGAGTGCGTCTCGATCACGTTGAGAGCCACCGTCTGCGACACTTGCCGGGAGAAATGAGCCGCATCTGTTGGGGGATCAAAACAGGATCAGAGGTTGAGGAAAACCATCGGGGTTGCGGAACCATTACCACCGCCAGCTCCAACGGCCGCGGCAGCCGCCTCCGTGCTGCTGATGATGCAGAACTCGTCGTCACCCATGTCCCAGGCATCGCTCACCGACTTCTGGTACTCGGTGAAGGTGGACACCATACCAGATCCGGGGGCAGCGCCGCGACCGACCGCTACCCCAACTGCCGCCGCCTTCTCGAGCTCCCGCTTGGGACTGGGCCGTCCGGGCACTCGACGTCCGCTGTTTTTCCAAAAGGTCGAGGAGTTTGCGCCGGGCGTTGGTCCGGGTCCACTTGCCACGGTTACTACTGCTCCACCTGCTCCTGGTGTTCCTGTTGCTGCTGCTGTGGACTCGGCTAGTTCAGTTTGGCTCTTTGCTGCTAATTGCTCTACATTGTTATCCATCATACGATCCCTAGATCCGATTCTATGTCAGCGTCATTATTTTATTTTGCATCAAAAACAGTGTGACCATCGCAGCTCTTTACGGCTTTCACCGCATGACACTTCTTAGTAGTGATGCGAACGTGTCGTGATCACTTGGGGCGAAACCGACCCATATTGATACCCATTACTTGTGGAGAAGAGGGTATACCAGGTTCCAACGAGTCGATCCAGACATGTAAATTTTTAAAAATTAAAACGCGTAATTCGAGACCTATTTCTATGTAAAAGCTTTTAGAAATATGGAAAAAAGGTATGTAATTAGCAAAATATTAAATAAAGAGTGTAATCTTAGGGGTATAAACAAAACGAAAAAGTTTTGGATAGAGTTCTTTCTGCAGTAAGGTAGTATAATTATGTAATTATAATTATTGGTAGTAATGCTATTACTTATTAGTAACGGATAAATGGGAACTATCCAATTGACCGTTATATGTTTCGATGCATGACTATGACCGCTCACCTGGCAACCCTGGCGAATGCGCTTTGGATTTCGACTGCAAACGTGCACGGCCACTCAGTGCAAAACAAGTGTCTTTCGGCGTGATAAGAACCAGAACCCGCAATCAACGATTTCATTATTCGGTGAAACAATTGTAAGCTCCAAAACTATGCCATAAGGGGTAGTCGCCATTCAAGCAGTCAGTGTGGAACCAGCAAGATGCAGAAGCAAGAGGAGGTGCTGTCGCGCCTGCGAACGATATTTGACATATTTTTGCGCGAGAACTTTTCCACTACCAACAATGTTTACTTTGAGAAGCTCCTCACACACTTGCAGGCCAAGGGTGAGTTTACCAATCGGAGTGCCCCTGCTATCTGCCATTAAATCCTCAAATTAATCCGATCTGCCCGTAGAGAACGCCTTTGTGCTGCAGACCCCATTCGTGGTGGAGTGGGTGGACAGGTGCATCACGGCGGTGACCGAGGACTTCAACAAGATCCACCCGAAGGTAATATCCTTCATGCTGAATCTGACCAGTTTTCTGGCGAACAACGAGTGGATGATCGTGCGCCTAAGGGAGCTGGATATAGTAAACAGGTGAGTGGCAGGATAGAAAACTTGGCTGTAATCTCTTAAAATAAATCCACTACCATTTTAGAGCAGTAAAACTCCTACAGAGGGAACACAACTTAAGCCCATCGATTAAGTTAGGTGGCATACGTCTGATGAAAGCCATTACCGTGTATAGCATGGTGTTGGCCTTTCTGCGGATGCACCGCATCTGGACGCTGCTCATCCAGTATTCCAACAACGATCACACGCTGTACGTGGTGCGGGAGGCCCGTCAGGTGCTCTACAACATGTTGTACAAGTCCTGCGACAAGCTGCACGACAAGGCTGTTACCCTGGAGATTCTGTCGGAGATTATGCAGCCGATTCACGACAATCTGTATAAGAACACCGACGACGTGGAGCGCATCCACATCAAGGTGGACGACAACGAGCTGTTGCACAAGATCTCGGCGACATTGGATCTGCTGTCCTACATACTACAGCAGACGCTGGTGCTCGAGGAGCGCACCACTCTGATCACTCTGCTCAAGGAGTATCACGACTTCGAGATTACCATTTGGAAGCTAATCGATATGACCCACAATCCGTACTTTATCGAGAAGATCTTCACCACGCTGAGCAGCTATAACTTCGCCCTGCTGTTGCACGAAAAGTTGCTGAATCCGGACGCCACCGAGCCGCCGGAGGAGTTCACCGAGTTTGGGTTGGCATTCTTTAATATCATGAAATTCTTTATTACCCGCAAGGACGGCTTGAGCTTTGTGAAGTTGGCGGAGCTCAATCATGTACTGTGGAAAAAACTGGGACCTCGTGCGCCCAAGGAAATTGTCATTCAACAAGAGCGCGTTACGTTTGAAAACCAGCTAATCTGCTTTCACATGCTGCCGTTGCTTTTCTCCATTAAGTACGCACAGAAGATCGCCGACGAGGAGAGCAAGGTTGAGCTCTTCGACGCCTATGTTGTCAAGTTGCTGGAGATCTCCTGCGAACAGACCTTGAGGCTCTGTTACACAATGCGGGACAACTTATTTTCTGCAGACGGCATGGCTGTTGGCTTGGTGACGGCCGGCCTGGCAAACAAGTGCATACACAGCCTGTTGGCTCTGGAAAACGTTCTCGATCGGGAGCAGGCGGTTACTGTGTGTCAGGCTTTGCTATATGTGCTTCGCGAGGCAGTGGCCATGAGTGTTATAACAAACAATGGGCAGGAAGACTGTCACAGCGTGAGCAGCGCGGGCAGCTCCTACCTAGAGTTGTATCCCCGGGGCACCGAACAGGTCGTCAACGATCCACAAGTTTTGCATTCCGTCATGGTGGGCTTGCGCACCTTGATCGAACGCTTCAAGATCACGTGGAAGGAGTCGGTGGAGACCATTGGCCTGGTCAATTGTCTGGCATTTGTCCTGGAGAACACAAGCATGGATGCCAGGGTAAGCGAAACATGCACTCATTCCCATTGGGTAAAAATTTCAGTTACATTTGTTTCTGTATTTACAGTGCACTGTCCAAGCGCTGAAGCTCGTCCAGCTGGCTGTGGAGCATTTCCTTTCACCGAACATGGCTCTTTTGGTGGATAACTTGCAGGGCTCGGCGCTGGTTTGTCTGGGTCCCATTATCGTCAAGCGAATGCACGACACAATGTGGGAGGTGCGTGACACAACGCTGGAGCTCACCACCTCTATAGCCAGTATCTCCCGCATCAGTAAGCATGTGATTATCTTAACGTAGTGCCTAACTTTAATGATACGTTGCTCATGTAGAGTTTCCCGCCTTTCAACGGTTTCTAATCGACTCAAAGATACCCCCGATAGTTTACGAAATGGCCAAGAATGACTCGGAAGGTTATGTGAGAGCGTCTGCCTTTAAGTGTCTTTCCCAAATGGTCTCCATAAACCTTTTGTGGGAGAATGGTCTAAGCCAGCTCGATCTTGTGGTGAGTTTATTTGTTTATATGCCCAGAAACAATAATTAATTAAACACTTTAAATTCTCGACAGGACCATCTTTTGTTTGTTATGTATCGGGAGAACAACGATATCGTGAGAGCCGAGGCCGTGATTACGCTGATGAAGATCTACGAGCACCGCAAGATCCACGAGAAGTACAAGAACACGCTCTTCTCAACCCTAAACTATTGTGTTATCGGGGATCATCACACGGAGGTGAAGCTGAATGCTTTGAATTTTTGGCGCCGCGAGTTCTACCGGCAGTTCAGCAATCAGGGCATGATAGATGGCTCTTTTCCCACAGTGACCTTCTCTAAGGAACAGAAGAAGATTGTCACGCTGACGGAGAAAGAGATCCAAACCAGCATTGCCAAAGTATTTGGAGGAGTCCAACAGTACGGATATTTTGGCATCATGCTCAAGTGCCTGCGCGAGGAGACTTCAATGGAGGTTCTGGAATTCCTCATTATGGGTGTCAAGATCATGACGGAGAAGTTTGAGCGCTACAAGGGCATAATGGAGGAGATCGAAATGCGAACGCCGCTCTCGGATAGAGAGCGTCCAACATTCGACTTTCCGTCCCAGCCGCAGCCAACTCCGATTCCAGAGCAGCCACCGGTCAATCAAACCGAGGCGGACGAAGTCATAGAGTCCATATTGAACTCGCAGGATGCGCAGCTCCTGGAGAAGGCGTTTGAGACCCAGATGCAGATAAACGCGGAAGGGAAAACAGCGGAGAAGCGGCACATCGATGAGTTCTACTATAAGCAGTTCGCAGTGCCATTGCGGCAGTTCTTTGAGGAGCTCAAGACCATTGATTTGGACCAGTTAGTCAAGCAGCACCAGGAGTGGTTCGAGTGCAAAGAGAACTTTACCTCCCTGCTGGATGACATCCTAGGTGCGCTGAAGCGCGACGATGAGAACATGATTTCGGACTGTTACTAATGCCGAGCTAAGTCGTTTTCCAGTCAAAAAAAACCCCTCTGTGAAGAAAGCTAAAAGTGTTTTTCCGAGAAATAGAAAATATTTTTGATAACTAAGTTTTGAACACAAAATGAGATTTTATTTCGACGGCGCAGATAAAATAAATAATAATACAGTAACAAAACAATGTTTTAATTGACTAAACATATTTCAAATCAAGATCTTTCTCCTTTTTTAAATTATTGGTGTGCTGGTCACACCGTTCGCGTCGTGTTTGTTTTGGTTTTCTGTTGGTGGTGACACACTTTTAGAGCGATGTGAACCGAGTTCTTATCGATACATCCATAAGAGAAACTACTTTATAGCTTTTAAAAAAATGTTGTATTATTTAGATTTGCAAATTTAAAACGCAAAAGCCCGAAAAATAGTATAACTTCGACATTGATAACTTATCCGATACTATCGGATAGTGTTCGCAATCGATAGTGCCGGCACCGAGCCTTCCCACTATCGACAAGCCCATCGACTGCGGCACATCTTCAGCGCATAGATGCAGCGAAAAGCGGATCGTCTCGCGTTCGAATTTGCACGCACTGCAGCATAAATATTAAAAAGCACTGGGAACATGCAGTTGCACAAACGAAGAGCCAAGCAAAAATATGGCCAGTCCATTATGTCATAAATGTGAAAGTGTTACAAGTTGCACTGCAGCGGCAGCCAGAACAACAACAACAGCAGCA
Organism: Drosophila simulans; assembly: GCF_016746395.2. Classification (NCBI taxonomy): domain Eukaryota; kingdom Metazoa; phylum Arthropoda; class Insecta; order Diptera; family Drosophilidae; genus Drosophila; species Drosophila simulans. The sequence goes on from NC_052523.2 coordinate 5,154,148, forward strand.
GCAGTAGCAGCAGCAATAGCAACATAAACTGCACGCATGTGAAAAGGAGTGCGAGTGTGTAGAAAAAATCAATTGAGAGAAAAATTGCATATTCGCTGTCGCGGTCGAAACGAAAATAAGTGAAAGAAAATAATATATATATTTATATATATAAAGTGCGTTCGGGGTGTGTGCGTGCTTTCGGGTGTGCCTGTGTGTGTGTAGGCAAGGAGTAAGAAGCAGCAGCAGCGGCAGCAGTAGAAATAGCAAAAGGAGGCAGCAACAACAACAAGCTAGAGAAACCGCCAGCAGCAGCAACAACAACAACAACAACCAGCAGCAGCAGCCCCCTAATAAAGAGCAGAGAAAAAAATGAGTTCAAGTTGTGAAAGGTGTGTGCCGTTACACTACAAACTACAACACCACCATCAGCGGCAGCAAAGAAATACAACAACAAATACGGCAATCTCCAGACAACGCGAATGTCGAAATTGTGTATACAATTTATTAAGAAAGCAAGAGCAGCAACAACAATGACCAGCTGCAGATGCTTTTGTTAAATAAATGGCACTCTTGAGTGCAGCTAATTTCCATGCAGTGCGAGTGGGTGGGTGGAAAAAGGAGATGGTGGGCGTGGACGTGCAAGTGGAAGTGGGAGGGAGATGAAAATGAGTGCGGAAGGAACCGCATTTGCCTGCCGGAGTATGTGTGTGCGTGCGTGAGAATGCGTGTGTGGGTGGCGACTCTCCCTCCCTGCGTGTCTCTCTTCGAGTCTCCCTCTCTCACTCTCGCTTGTCGCGTGCATTTTCCTTTACCTTGATTAAATTCCTGATTTATGCACTTTTTGGCTCTTTTTGTGGCCCGAGGCGCCTGCAAAATCGATTTTCTGGCAAGGCGCGGCAACAAGCGTCGTCCGCCAAATGTGCCAAATGGAGAGAGCCAGAGAGAGTACTACCAGCACTTACACCCTCTTTTGCTCACCTCACCCACTCTCTCCCAACTCCCATTCTTGGCCAGGCGTGTGTAGAAGTGTGTGTGTGAGTGTGTCAGGACTGCAATTTTCAAATAAGGAAAAACCGGATAATGCTCGACTAAATATGTTTGTCAGCATAGTGAAAAGACCAATTGAATGGGGGAAAACCGGCACACACACACACACACACTTTAAGATGCTACGCACAATGCCGATTTTGGTCAACTTTTTGGTATCTCCTATGACATTGCCTCAATGAATGCTCTGAAATGCTGAATGAAACATTTGTTTGCCGGGGTATTTGCCCGTTGTTGATTTTTGCTGCCGCTTTTGAGGGCGTTTTTCAGCAAGTTTCGAATCTCGAGAAACTTGACTGACGGCTGGCATTCCTGAGATACATTTTTCGGCCGCTCGAAAATAGAAGCAATCGCATTTTATGTCTTATTTATGTGTATTTCTCGCCTTCTCCGGATCCACATCTCCTTCTTTGCTCCGGACAAGCAGAATAGAATGGGTAGAAATCATCGAGCCTCGCACCAAGGAGCACATGTACGCCAATCTCACCACGGGCGAGTGTGTTTGGGATCCACCAGAAGTAAGTACAAGTCTCTTAAGTTGTATATTTATGTGTATCAGCAAAGAACTGCTCTAAAATTAAGTTCCGAACGGAAGCCATCTGTGATTCAAACGATATCTTAAAATCTAATTAAAACATTGTTGAGTTATTGTCTCAACTTTTCTGCCACCTATTGGGCATTGGTTTTATTGGCTTTCATTATTCATTATAGCTCTAAAAAGAATATCCAAAACTTTTCAAATCTACATTACTTTTATCAATATCTTTGTAATAGCATATTTTTAATTATTTCTTTATGCGCTCAGAGAAGATTTAAGACGAACATCATGACTTGAATATGAGTATTATTCATTGGTTATTAATTATAGTTATGAGAAGTCAACAGTTTTCACGTCTTATCTTACGCAACACAAGATGTTTATGGGGTTCAGTGACCACGCTCACTTCATTGATTAGATGAGTAACTTGTTGTGCGGCTGGCGGTTTAATTACTACTCGGGGTCACTTGTTTGCGCAATTTTCTTGCTTGTGTTTGGCTTGCAAATTTTTCGTAACCCACTTCGCCAAGTGGCGTGACCAAGGTTAATTATATTAAAATAACTGTCGAACGATGAGCGCATCATCATAACCGTTCTGATATAACAGCTGGGTAAAAGGAGGAAATGTTGCAGTCTTTCATGCCTCAGTGCAAATATTTTCCCTATCTGAAGGCAAAACTTTTCCTTTTCAGACGGCATCGAAAGAAAAACCATTAGCTGTCTGTTTGCTGAAATGCATGGTGTTTTTTTCTTGCATTTTTTATGCTGTTTGGCTAATGCGGCAACGCCAAAAGGTGTTGCGGACTAATAACTTTGGTCTCGCCTGCAGGACGAAGCCGAAAGGCAAACATCGGCCAGACGAGCAAACCAGGCCACCCCTCTTTCAATACCCTACCCCCTCGCCTTTCTCTTTTTGCCTCCTGCCAAAGGAAGTAGGGAAAATTTCATTGATTTTGTTTTTGGCCTGCAATGTCCTCGTTTCGCTCCTGATTGCACACACTTGGCCAGGAGTTTTCTGAAGGTATGTGTGTGCAGTAGAGTGCATGTCCTGCATCCATAATGGAAAGGCTTACGTGAGGGGCTACACAAAAAAAAAATGGTAAATCAATATAACGTAATCGGAAAATGTTTATTTATTATAAATATGTAATTATAGAAATTATTTTTAATGTTTTACAACAACTACAAATTTCAAGGCTTAAGTGATTTTTTCCAATATTTCTCAATTTAAGAAAGTTCTCTCAAAAATTTTTTGAAAACTAAAAATTTTACTTGTTGACAACTTTCAAATAATTTCTTTGTGTGTAAGTGGGTGTAGGTCCGCTTTTAAGCCATGATTTATTGCTCGTCCTGCGGCTCTTCTTCCGTTCTCCCCCTCCCCGTTATCTTACCATCAAGGCATTGCCATTGCTGCAGTCGCCGGGCTCTCGCTCTCTCTTTTGCCCTCTTCGAATGCTTATTTATGTGCATTTCATTTCGGTTTTTGTCACTCTCACTCTCCGTTTGACTCATCGACTACGTCATCCGCATTCTGATTACACCCCCTCCGCACCCACAAACATGGCTTTGACCAAAAAGAGAGAGAATGAGAGCAGATTAAGAAAACCATAATATGCTTAAAGTATCAATGGACTTGTTTATGAAAACTTTATTGCTAAGCTAATTTATCTTTCCTTAAACTAAAAACAACGTAATCTTCAGGAATATCTCAAAGGAAAGTTACATTATAATAGCTTATGTTTCTATATATTTTTCATCTGGTAAAATATTATATTATGTTAGTTATTATTTATTTCAAAGTATAAATAATAAAGCATTTCCTGCATAAGAAGCTCACCTACAAACTCTACTCAACCTGTTATATGAACATACCATAGCTGCGATTTGTGGGACTCTTTTGTGAATTTGGCAGCGCAAAGTCGACACTTCCGACTCCATTCTGCCCCTTCCGAAGTACTAGATAAGGTCTATAAAGACCTGCCCCCGATTTGAGTATCTGATTGCAGCTACTGCAATTGTTGCCGCTTCCCCTCGTGGCGATGAGGAAGTGAATCCTTTTCACTGCGCCATATAATCCGCACAATTTATGCAGGGCGGCGTGAAAATGGCATTATTAAAGTTGGGGTGACTGCACCACCTTGCCGAGCACCCCTTTGCTGCGTACTCATTGTTCCACCCTCGCTCATTGCTAACTCGCTTTAAATTAGTAACATTCTGTTCTCGTTTTTTCGCTGCTGCTTGTGTTGGCCAACTTGCAGCGCTTTGTTTTAGCCGGGCTCCCTTTGGTGTCACCAGCAGCAGCAACAATAACAACAAGACTACTACAACTCTCGCTGCTGCTGCGTTCATTGTACGTGATTTGAAATTTATTCACAATTGCGCTGGGACACCGTCTACTTTTTTCTCCCCTTTCTTTCTTTTTTTTTATTATAACTCGAAATTACCGCCCCCCCTCTCCTTCCCTGCCTCTCGACGTTTTGTCAACTTTTTCATACTGTTTTTTGTCGCTCTTTTTGCCCATTTGGCTTTGTAAAACTTCCGGTTGGCAGGGAGAAACAGTAAAGAAAAGAAAAGTTGCCCACAAGTTGCACGTCCATTGCTCGTTTCATGTTTCACATTACGAAACCCGCCTCAAGACCCCAAGACAGTAGGCACCAGATTCATTGGATGTTCACGTGCGTCCGCCGGCGTCATCCAAGTGCTCCATGTGCTCCAACTGCTCGCGCCCAATCCGCAATCCCAGTCCCTCCCTTCAGAGGGGGGATGGTGCAACCAAATGCGGCGCCTCCTCCAAAACGGTCAGACCTCGATCTGGGCCTTCCTCTGCGCTTCAGTGGAGGCTCGTGGGCTACGCAATCGACAAAATATTTCAATTGTCAGTGAGGTCGCTGTATACCGATTGTATTGTGGGCATATTAGACCTAAGACTCAGTTTCAAAGAAGTGATTCGATTCAAAGGTTGTATCTGATCAGAAGAGGGTGGTATCTTACTATCATAACATATTTCCATTTTTAGAATTGGTATCCATATTCCAGAATTTATAGATTAATTGAATTTATAAATAAACTAAATAGAAATACCAAAATCAGTACCTATATGGTAGAATAATACCTAGTATTGTGTAACTTGAATTCAATATTCATATACCCACTTGCTGAATATGCATGTCATGCATTATCTATGATCCCAGACTTGGGTTTGAGGTATTCCTTGGCACCCGGTCTTCTTCCTCGTCGTTTGGCCATCGCCCATTGCCTTCTTGGGCCAAGTTTGGTTTCCTGTCGCTGCGGCCAAAGTGTGCTTTTCGGATCCACACAGGCACACAGCTAAATACCGACTTCTTCCGCTTTGCTTGGCACAATTTGAAAGCAATTACGAAGTCAATTAAATGTGCATAAATATTGCTAATGAATTTCGTCGTTCGGAGCTTCTTGCAGGCGAAGATACATTAAAAATTTCCAAATCCCCCGGAGGCGAAATTGTCTGAGTTTAAGCAACGCACAATGATTTTGTGCTTTATTTGGCTTAGTCATATTTTGTGGGAAAATACAGGAGGTTCAAGAACTTATATAACTTGTAACATATATATTTTATTCATCATATAAGCGAATCACTCGTATTTATTTGTCAGTGCGTGCAGTTGATTGATGGTCAATTTCGAACGCAGATCCATCCCCCCCATGAATGAATTAATTTCCCGGGTTGCTGAACTATGGTGGAGCTATTTAGTAGCCCCATATCGTAAATAAGCGTAGGACTAGGCTCTTTTGTTGCCCACTGATCTATAAATACGTATTTGTATCGCGATCTGCATTCCGATCCACTGGCGGGAATGTGAAACATGTGCCCAACTCGGCGATAACTGCATTGCCTTAATCTATAAATCGGATATTTAATTGTTATTGCTTTCGTCTGGATGAAGTTATTGCGGGATTGTTTTTATGCGACGAGAAAAGTGAGCAAACTTTAAATTGAAGTGAGATCTACACACGTACGTATATATGGCTTTAGTTCAATTCAATTCTATTCATTGCTCTCGATTTTTGGCGGCACATTCCATTCGAATTTGAAGAGACGAGATGTTATCGCCTCCATGGATTCTATTTCGAGATCTACGCTGGACTTCAAAATTTGCTCTGGCGATGACCTAATTTTCCGGCGGGGCCAAACGAAAGCTGCGCGTTGACTTTCCGTTTGTTTTTACCCCAGTGTGTCTGCGTCTCATTTAATATCATTTGCTTGTTTTCCCGCTGCATGACTCACAGCTGAACAGATGAGCAGATGAAAGGAAGAGTGGTTTGGGTCCGAAACTGACCTCGGCCATAGTGTTCTTGTATTCGAGGAACTCTAGACTCCGAGCGATTAGAAATCTTGTGCGTGCCTCGCTTTTTTTGCCTCGATCGACCCACTTGCCGCTGATTAAAAGTTGTAATTGTTTTTCAATAAGCGCCAGACGCACATGCCACATGCTGTACTCCAAATGGTTGGCAAATTGAATGGCAGATAACGAAACGGAATGCATTAATCGGGGGATCTACTATATATGTGTATATATATATATAAAGCTTGGCTCAATTCAGGAAATTAATGGGGTCGCAATTAAATCATATCAATCTAATAAATGGCCAAGTCCGTTCTCCAATTTTTGGAGTAGGAATCACATTTATTTACTAGTATGTATATCTCTTGCTGCGCATATAGGCCTTTCATCTCTGCTCACACAGGGCGTATGAGTAATCATTCCTATGGTATGTTCTGCAAAAGCAAATCATTCCGACAATTTAATCCATGAGGAATGTGCATATTTTTGAAAAATAAATCGTTTTGACAGTATGATTTTGATACGGTCTTTTGTTTTTAGTGAAACTCTGGATATCTTATTTTTGAAATATCAGGAAACATTAAAAAAGCTAATCATTTAAAAGTGAATATTTAGTCAGCAATTCAAAAGAACGCCTATATGCTATTTGATATACTTAATTAATTGCAAATGAAATGATAACAAATAAAAATGTGAAAGGCACTGTTTAAATGCTTTAATTAATTGGTTACACACCAAACTTCCCACAAACAAAATGGGCAAATTCCAGCTGACCGTTTTGTGATTAAAATGTAGGGCATTGTTGTTCATATTCCACAATTATGAAAAGTTAGGTAAGAATTTTGTAGCAGGCAGAAAAATGAGGTCGAGTCGCTTGATGTTTCTTTTTATAGTTCATCTCGCATTTAACTGGAGGCAGCGGGGAATCGGATCATTGGTGGCGCGGAGGGAGGGATGACTATCTGGATGACTGACTGACTGACTGAGTTACTGACTGGCAGTTGGAAAGCCAACAATGCGAAAAGCGTAACGAGGCGACGTGGCATCTGAGTGGCCCATCTCCACTGGGTGGCCTTGGTCCCAGCCCATCCATCCCCCTACACACCCTCTCCACCCAATCGTCGTCTGGTCGCGCCCACAAATTATGCAACATGCAACGCAATCGGGGCGCCGCTTCGAAATGGAAATGAAAACCAGAAATGAAAAGCAGCCAAGCCGAAAGCTTTCCATTTGCAGCGGGGTGCGATGGGCAGTGGGCGGTGGGCGTTGAACGGTGGGCGGGGCTGGGCATTGTTATTGTTGCCATCTATCTGTGGCCAGTTGCAACCACAAAAGCAAGAGCAGCAGAACGCCAGCAGGCATCTGAATTAAAAGAGGGCGTGGGTCAGGGACCAACCACCGCCCACATCCCACATCCCACCGCCCCACTGGCCCGGGCAAGTGCAGCTGGAGCTGGGTCTCCCTGCAGTCTGAAGTGAACGCATCTGCAGCGCAAAAGTTCAAGGTCAACGCTGCTGCTGCGGCTGCTACTGCTGCTCTTACTGCATGCATTTTGCAGAAATAACCCTGACTTCTGGGCGAGACAGAGATGGGGAGCGAGGAGTGAGCGAGATGGAGCGGATTAAGCACACGCGCCTCGTCATCAAGGCCAGATATTAAAGGGAGGATAAAATCAGAGATGTATGTGCATTACAACGTATTACTAAAGTTTAGTGTTCAAAAGCTGTAAGCTGTACGAAAATGTAATTCAAAATATAATAGATGCGAATAGGGTTTTAAAAACATCAATACATTTGATGATAATCGATCGATCAGAATTATCTACCTTATAAGGACGAACCAAACTATTAAATTCAATGGCAGCAATCTTATGTAATCCCTAGGTACATTAAATCTTGTACACAAACTTAATGCAATGTAAATACCTTTCCCAACACTGATGCGCCGGCAAGGCTCATTTGAACGACAGCAGGCGGGGGGCAGAGGGGAACGTTCATTCCTGTTTGGCAAGCACTTGTTGTATTTGTATTTACTCGGCTGATAAAACCCTTCAGATTGAGATTATAAACACACACATACACACACACACACACAGAGGCACACCCACTCGCACTCTTTGTGCGCTCGAGTTTGCTGATTAAGCCCGAAGAAAAGCTCTCGAGCTGAGATACCAAAATAGATCTGCCTTTGTGTAATTGTTGGATAATTCAAGAGGAGGGATAAAAGCCAGCGCCATGCAACAGCAACAATGGAGCCGTCGAAGCTTTAGCGGATTGGAACTCATCATTGCCACCACTCGAGCTCAATGTCATTGGGTCCGGTGTCACTTCTGATGAAACTGCATACATACGTTTATGAGACAGATGTTGAAACGTGCAGAAATTGTAATGCTTTCAATGTGTGCCATGTGATTGTAGTAGTTGGGTTTTCATAGAAATGAGCGAATTCAATGATGATTGCTAGTGATAAGAACTGGACGTCGGAATAATTCTCAATGGTTTTCATTTCAAAAGCAAAGTAACTGAATAGAAATATATATAGATTTTTGAGTTATATTCATGAGAGAAGAGTAACCAAGAGTAATATTTCATGATAATTTGCATGAGCAGTAGGCACTTTTTCCGGTCAGGAATTATGCATCGATTGGTTTAAGCTTCAACTCACGGCATATCTATGTTCATGAATGTTTATCTAATCAACGCCCGTCGATCTCACGGCCCACGTGTTGCCTCCGCCCGTCTGGATTCCTATCCCAAATTCCACGACCAGCGATCCAAATCCGAACTGCACAATCCCACACACACGACAACTCTCTGCGATGAGAGATGACAACGATCCAAACTAATTTTGCCACGCGTACCGCGTTCCGTTCTCGTTCCCAGTTCTACTACGTAACTCATTCCCGTTCCGTTCTCGCTTTACAGGATGTGCCAATTAAGCGGACCGACTCATCGCAGTGGTGGGAACTGTTTGATACGAATACCCAGCGGTTCTACTACTACAATGCGGCCACGCAGAAGACCGTGTGGCACCGGCCGAGTAAGTGCGACATCATTCCGCTGGCGAAGCTGCAGACGCTCAAGCAGAACACCGATCCCAGCGAACGTCGCGAGCAGACCACGCCCCAAAAGCAGCAGCAGCAGGTGCAGCACGCTTCCCAGCAGCAGCAACAGCCCTCGCCCATGTCGGGACCGAACAAGAAAGGACGTGGCCAGCAGCGGATCAGCGGTGGCAACGGGACGGTGGCGAGCTCGGAGGAGAAGCTAACCAGCAGCGAAGTGATCTCTAGTCCACGTGGTCGTCAAAGCTTTCGGTGAGTTGGCTTGCCTTGAGTTGAGTAACCCCATTTGGGGCCTGCTCCCGCATTGTTTACACTCACATTTGTTTACATTTCGTTCTGGGCCACTTTGCAGCGTTGGCACTGGTGACTCATCCCGGTCGATGGACATGCAGCAGCAGCATCCGCAGGGCTATGCCTCCAGGCGTTCGCAAGGTAAGTGCTTTGTGTCAACCCTGACTTCCTGGTGACTCATATCAACATCCTTCTAACCTGACAGACTCCTGCAATCAGTATAAGGAATCGGGCAAGTCAAGCGACTCTAGTCTGTCCAGTGCGCATGGCTACAGGCGCTTCAATGACAGCGGCGTTCCGGTGTCGGGGCATCCGGATAACCTGCGTCTGGGCTCGCTGCAAAAGCAGCAGCGTGGCGGTGGCAAGGACAATGGAGCGTAAGTACTTGAGGTTTGGCATCCATCACTTCATCGGCTTTAAATCGCTTTTGTACCCCCATCTCCATCTCTGCTTGCGCTTGGGTTACGGATTGCCTTACAGTTTCGAGATGCTGCAAGAGAGCACCAGTTCGCATAACTTACCGCATGGCAGCACCTCCACATCCTCATCCTACGCCGGTGGCAGTGGCTATGGGGACAAGTATTTTGATCACCAGCTGCTGCCCAACCACCTGCAGGGCTATTCCTCCAAGTCGTCGGACATTGCCTCGCCTACACACTCCATTCACACGCCCCAGTCGCAGAAGAAAAAGATGTCGCCGGATGCAGCGCCCGCTGCACAATACAACTACGCACAACAGCAGCATCAGCAGAGAAGCGCACAACGCAGTGGCGGAGGAGCTGCTGGTACCGGAGCCCCAGCGGGCAAGTCCTACGGAGGCGGTACGAGAACTTCTCCACGCTGTGAAACTCGTTTGGTTGCTAGAATTATACATGCATAAGCTATTAAAAATTTCGAAAAATGTGCTAATGAGTTAGATAAGAAAACTTTGCCAGAGGAAGATGATGAATTTCCATATAAATTAAACATATGTAGTAGGAGCGAACTTAAATTCAAATGCAGCCAAACGTAGTTTAGAGCAAAACGATTTATGTTTATTTTAAATATTCCCAACTCTTTTAGATCGCGAATACAAAGTGTCGCTGGCCCGCTCCGGCAGTTTCATGTCCTCTTCAATCAATCCCGCCGCCGCTGGCCACCACAGCAAATCTTACCGGAAGAGCAGCGCGGAAGCAGCGAATGGAGGAGCTGCCAGCGATGACTCTATGCACGAGAAGTATTTCAAGTCAGTGGAAAACACACCTCTCTCGCGGCGCCGTCACACCACCAATGCAACCAAGAGCGGAGGTGGAGCCAGTGGCAGCAACACGGCCACCAGCACGGCGGGCAGCGGCAGCAGCAGCCACAAAAAGCACTCGAGCGACTCTAGTCCGCAGAGTCCGATCAGTCCACAGACAAAGAGTTCGCGGCAGGCTAAGACGAGTGCCACCAGTACTGTGCCACAGCTGCAGCATTCACCGCGCCTGCAGGAGCCGAGCCACAGCCTAGACTTGCTGAGTCTGGAAAGGATTTCGCTGGGAAAATCGGGGCCTATCTCACCGGGAGGTGGGACAGAGAACCTTGGCCTGCTGACGCACTCGTCGCGCGGCTCCAACGACTCTGCCCGCCAGCGCCAGAAGTCGAATAACTCCTCGGCAAACCGTTCGCAGTCGCATCATTATCCCGGACAGAGCTCCTTGCGGCATAGCGCCAGTTCTAGTCTGGACAAACGAGGCTACCATGTGGGCGGAGGAAGTGGTGATGGAAGGGGAGGAACAGGCGGTGAGAAGCGGCGCTCAAAGCAGCATCATTATCAACAGCAGGCTGACAACAGCGACGTGGAGTACGACAATGGGAACACCTCGCCCTTGTACACCAATTGGGACCAGGAAATGCCCCACCTGCTGCCTCTCAAACACTACATCATCGAGCAGGCCAAGTTGTCCGGTCGCTATGAATACCGTGGTGGCGATGGCGGAGATTCGGACTCGTACCACTCGGATAGCCAGTCGGAACACTCACTCTCAGGGCACGAACCGGACAACGAGGATTCGGACGGAGGATCGGACACGCATGGCGGTTATCTGGAGCACAACTACGGCATGATCGATGACTACGCCAATATGGGTGACAGCGTATCCTACTACGCGTACATGTATCCGTCGCACGATCCCGCCGGAAGGGAGGACATGTTAGTATAGATTCTATTTCTTCTTTTTGAGTCCAATTAACTTTGTATTCTATCTATACTTTAGCTCTGAAAACGTGGAGGCTGTGCTGGAGGGAATTGGCGGCAATGCGACAGAACCTTCGGCTCCAACCGCCACAGCCCCTAAGCCAAAGCCTCGTTACCAGATCTCATACTACGACACCGTATCGCACAGTCCCTCAGCCGGAAGCGGCTATCACGGTCAGCAGCTTTACTCCAATACTCCGCCCTACTCTGGGCACGGACATGGTCATCACGTTCCACCGCCGTCACTGCCCCACCAGCAGCAGCTGCACCTGGAACCGAGCGACGCCAAGCAGAAGCAGTCGCAGACCCTGCCCTCCCCCAATCGGCAGATATCGCGCCTAGCTGGCGCCGGCCATCAGGGATCGGGACCGGCTGCATCATCCAAAGAAGAGACCGGCCACAGTACCGTTGCCGGTCAACAGCAGGCTACCGTGGGTACTGTGACGCCAGCCAGTCTTTCCCGACCTGGTCACAAGATGGCTCCTCCCTCACTGAAGCCCACCATCCAGCAAATCTTTCCACCCAGCGAACGGGCGCAAGGAATGGGCGGCATGGGATTGGGTGGACCTACGTTGGCCTGCATGAAAGAATGTGATATAGAGAAATTCGCTGCAGACAATCTGAATTTGCACTCAAAGGGAATCTTCCGGAAAAAGGCATCTGTGCGCGACATGCTTAGTTGGACGGCGGAGGCGATTAGCAGACCCATGCTGGCATTGTCCCGGGACAAGGCAGACAAGAAGACGGCCATTGAACTGTTTAAGCTGGTGCAGATTTACATGGCGGATCGCAAGGCGCGCATAGGCATGACTCTGAATTCAGTGGCCATAGAAATTATCAGTGCATCCCTACCACAACAGCAGTAAGTTCATTAACATGAAAATATATAAACTCATAAATTAACTTGTGTTCTTTCCAGATTAAGAGACGAGCTATATGTCCAGTTGTGTCGGCAAACGACAGAGAATCCCAAAAGAGACTCGCTCATCCGCGGTTGGGAGTTGATGGCCATTTGTTTGTCCTACGTACCCCCTTCGCCCACGTTTCAACCGACGCTGCTCAAGTCAGTTACTCTATATATAAATTCAAATGTAACTCTTTTAATTGGATGTTATATATTGCAGTTATGTCAATCGGCACCGCGATCCAACCTTTGCCACGTCTTTCTTGGAGGTTAGCAAGTGGCCCATCCATGTGCAAATCTCGCACTACGCAACTGTGTGCTGTCGCCGCTTGGATCGCATAGGGAGCAGTGGACGCCGAATAGCCAAAAAGCCAACTGTAGATGAGGTGGAGCAAGCGCGGGTAACTAATCCCACACGAAAACTTAAGAACAAATTATAATAATTGCTCGATTCTCAACTTTTAGCAACAAATCTTAAGGAACAGCATGTTTGGTAACACGCTTTCTGAAGTCATGGATCTCCAAAAAGATAAATTTCCTTTCCGCAAGCTGCCCTGGATACAGACCACACTATCAGAGCATGTACGTTATTGGTGGCCTAACTTTAATTCGCATTCTAAATAAATATTTTTCGATCTTTAAGGTGCTCCTGCTGAATGGAAAGCAGACTGAAGGAATCTTTCGAGTCTCCGCGGATGTGGATGAAGTTGGTTGCATGAAGAACCGCCTGGATCGGTGGGATGTTCCTGATTACAAAAACACATTGGGTAAGTACTACTTCTTTATAAGAACTACTGAATGAAATGAAATGAATGTTCAATGTCATTTCCTAGTTGATGCACACACGCCAGCCAGTCTGCTTAAGCTGTGGTACCGAGAACTCTACGATCCACTTATACCGGATGCCTACTACGAAGATTGCGTAAACACAGAGGATCCCGACAAAGCCAAAGAAATAGTTAATAAGTTGCCCGAAATAAATCAGCTGGTAAGTCATAAGTTTTGAGCGAAATTAAAGGAGCTGTCAAATTGAGAAATACCTCTGCTTTCAGGTTCTAACGTATCTAATACATTTCCTGCAACAATTTGCCATACCCGAGGTGGTGAGTTGCACCAAAATGGACTCCTCGAATCTGGCCATGGTGTTTGCGCCCAACTGCCTGCGCTGTACATCGGAGGATCCCAAAGTGATCCTGGAGAACGCTCGCAAAGAGATGTCCTTCATGCGCACCTTAATTCAGCACATGGACACGACGCACGTGGCCAATCTGGTCTAATGGGCTGTTGGCCATTAGCCTGCCTACCAACCTACCAATATGCAAACGTTATGAACCTATCCTAACTTACTACCTACCAAATCTAACTTAAACTCAATTTGTATTTATACAAAGGATGATGATGAAGATTAAGCTTAACTCCTACTTTAACTTTAACTCGTTTGCTACTCGAACTTTCTCACTAATTGCTACCAGGACGAAGAGTCTATGGATTTAATTTTATTTCGTAATGACTAGGAAGCTTGTTCAGAACAATGGCAACAACCCCAAATACTCGACGATCTTGTAACCCGTAGTGCTTTTTCAAACCAAAAATAACTGAAAGATGAATCCAAAACTGAGAACTCAATGTGTGCATGCCTAGTTATGTCTCAAATTGTAGTTGAATTAATTTATTTTGCATTTTAACTGTTGTTTTTCTTTAAATGGAATTTAAATCAAAGCAAGCAAGCAAATACTCAAAGAAACTCTTAACTCTCAAACCTTGAAGAACTTCTTGCGAAGCCTATAAATAGTTATAAAATAAAGCTAACGATAACTTAAATTAAACTCTATATATATTATGATATATGTACACTATATGCAAAGGAGGATCAGACAGGAGAACCGAAAGAGAGAGAGAGATAAGTGAATCAAACGCAATAAGAGGTCAATGATGAAACTGCTTATTAATTACTTGCAGCCAACGTAGTGCTATATACAAATATTTATTCATTTGCATAAATAAAAGAATGAAGATAAATAAATATGATAAAGTTCGAATCAAACGCAACTTCATGGAGAACAAGTCAAGTAAAAATATATATATATATATATATATGTATTTAAACCTGCAGCTTTCGAGGCGATCGAATAAAGTTATAAATGTAAAACGAAGTTGGGAACAATATCGACATCTTGTCATCGAAACACATGCCCATTGGAGGGGATTACAAATTCAGCCGGTTCTTCCTTTGCTGTTATTAATGCGTGCCACAATTATTTATGCCCAATTTCGAAGTCATTTCAAACCGTTTGTCTCCTGATAATTGCTAATAATTTAGCCTCACTTGACGACCATAAGCCCCCCAGGCCATGGCTCCTTATCGAGCAGTAGGCCTCGTCAATGTCTCGAATTGTTCGCATTTAGTTATCGCATACCACCGAAAAACGCTTTTATTTTTATCACCATTCATTATTCACTATTCATTATTATGTTATAATTTTGTTCTGTAAAGTACAAAATACTTTTTGAATGGTCATTACTTACCATTGAGAGCCTCCTTCGGACCAACCGTCACACCCCCCAATACGCTATTCGAACCATTCATGTTGATAAATTTGAATACTCACCTTGTGATATGTCACAAAATGGCCGTCAGTTGGGTTTTTCGGGTGCAAAACGTTATATCGATGGGATTTTGTCGGGGATCACACAACTGACTATCAGATAGCAGAGCAACAAGTGTCTGCTCATGATGAAGCGTCGAAGTGATATATCCGGGGATTACAAGTGCACTCGGGAGTATGGTGGTTCCTTTCTTTCATATCTTGGAAAGCAGGCTTTGCATAAATAAGTTTCCCAAATGTTTTAAACCTTTTTCAGTCTAGGGGCTTTCCACTGAGGTATATCGATTATTAGAAAAGAAATGTAAAATATGATGTTCAAAGAGCTATTTTTAAAATTTGGTTGTCATAAATTCTTAATCACCAATCGATTGCTTGTAGTTTACTGCCCTTTTCAACGAAGAACCCCCGAGAATTCTATTTGCAATTCATTAAATCACTTTTCAGCGAATCGTATCAATAGAAATAGGTTTATTGCCTAATATCACATGAATTTGAGTCATTGAATAGTGAAGTCATACAGTTTCGATTGAACTCCTGTCAATTTAAAGTAGTCACCATCACAGTAGAATCATCGCAGAAAATGAAGAAAGTTGAACAACTATTTACTTTCTACTCATTGTGTGAATCGAAGACAAGATGACATCCTTTCCAGCGGAAACTGAAGAATTTCATTGTTCTCGAAACTCCTCGAGGCCCAAAACTTATCTCGAAGGTACAAATTTCTGGGGCGACCTGGAAAACAACATCAAAGGGGTATCTATCAGCAACAATAACAACAATTAGAGGCATTTATGGGCTGTGCGTTTTCCATTTTATCACCCCCGGCCCAAGCCGAAATCAGAAGTAATCCATCATCTGGGAGGCTTTACGAGGAGCCCGAGTACAACTGATAAGACACCCCGAAACACCTATCCATAGCCCAGGTATACAGACGCATATATTGTTCCCAAAAAGCAGAGAGGGACGGCACCATGGCCGAAATCATAACACAAACTCGATTACTCAATCAAAGCGATGGCTTTCTGATGGTGGGGGCGGGGGGCTGGGATCGAGGGGGGTAGGGGGTGCCTTTTGGGGCAATTTTAATTTGTTTACAACAACAATCAACAGAGTAAAATAGCCAAACAGTAGCTGAGAGCCGAAACCAGGTAACGATACCGATAAGGGGTGATTAACAATTACTCGATCAAACGCACCGACCCGCCGTTCTGGGGGAGGGTGGTTGGGTGGTTCGGTGGGTTCGGTGGGTTGGCAGCTCAATAAGCGGGCGAGCAGGGACTGTGATTTATACGACGATCGCCGATTGGGTGTCCAACCGCGTACCGATGTCGAGCTGTCGCCGCCTGCAATTGGAAATCGGAATATGGGTATTGGGTATTGGGAATAGGAATCGAGTGGAGTGGAGTGGAGTGCCATCGAGGCAGTGGAGCGCCTAACCAACCACCACTCGCTTATCAATCGATGGCCGGTAGCTCGGCACTATCTCCCATGCGCGGCATATCTACATACCGCTCTATTATTGTTAATATTGATATCTACCCATTAGCACAACATTATAGGTACAATCTATTATATTCTGTGAAATCAGATTTGGTACAATTTATAGCGCCCATGGGCTCTGCGGCGGCTCCTACAGCTGGTGGCCATTAGTTCATCGCCTGCGGCCGACGCAGTCGCTTCGATCGCTCCGGACCCAACCAATCGGTACCTACAGTTCGCTACTACCGCTCTGAGAACCCACCAATATGGATATCGCCACCAAGTCCAGCAAGGCCGCCTTCTCCATTGAGAATATCTTGGAGCAGAAGAGCTCCTCGCATCGATCTCAGTCGCGTAGGGGCTCCTCTCAAAGTCCCGTGGCGGGAACAGCCGGCATAGGCTCTCCACCCGCACTGGCCATGCCCAAGGCATCCTTGGCCACTGGCTCATCCTCCTCTCCATCGTCCGCCACCAACATCTTCGATCTGTCCCGCGAGGCAGCTGCCGCCCAGTATGCCATGAAGAGTATGGATTCCGGTGCCGTGCTAGCACCCACCTCGCTGCGCTTCAACCCCATCTACCCGGATCCCGCCTCGCTCTTCTACCAGCAGGTGCTGCAGCTCCAGAAGAATCCCTCGCTCTTCATGCCCCACTTCCAGGCAGCCGCTGTGGCCGCCGCAGCCGCCGTTCAGCCAACAGCCTATTGTGATCAATACAGTCCCTTCTCCATGGACTGCGAAGGTGAGTGGTTCAGAATACCTACTTAGTGGGGTTAACATGAATTTTAGTTGGGTATTGGATTTCCTATAAGATACAGATACATTTTCAAGATAATTCCTTAATTATTATTACAAGAATTATCTTGTAGTAATTTATAATAAGTCATTCAATAAAAAAGGGTACAGGAAGAGAAGACATTATGACATAGTTGCAGTTTCGTTAGTTTTAAGTTTTGCTGAAATATCGAAAAATGTATTATAAATTTCTGGTATTTTTTACGAGATAATTTGCTAAAGAAAAGTATAGAAATGAAATATTAAATTATATGCAATCTAATCTCAGCAAATTCAAAAGATTGTATAGCGGTTATAAGTCCGAGAAGAGAAGTCTACTTATTCGACATTATGAATAATAATATTCGACAATAATTCATTATTCAAAAAATTCAGGAATAAGTTCAAAATTATAAAATTATTTCGAACTGTTTACATTTTTCTATAAGAATATATGGAAAAGCCTGTGAAAACGTTAGGTGAAGTTATTGAAGGTAGTATATTATTATCATAAAATAATTGAGTAATATATTAATTAATATGGTTTTGATAAATCAACTAGCCCGACGATGTATGCCATCAGGGTAAAACACAATTTAATTGTTTGACCTCATTAGCATTTCATCATACTATCAAATGACCGGAAATGAGTCACCTGCTTAGCAGTTGTTATGAATGAATAAGCGCTACAATTATCAATTAAACACTAAAATGCAGATAAAGGCTGAAGCATTCACAAAGTATGATGTGTTAAGTCCTGTATCTTAAAAATAAAATAAAAGCAGCCACGAAGTTTGAAACCATAGTTTCTATTAGACTTTCTCACAGTTTTTAGCAAAGACTAGGATTGATTCGACACTACCAAGGTTCAAGTCATTGAACCTAACCATGCTGACACCTTAATCTCACCCATCAAGTTGACACATGGAAATTGATCGCCATGGGAAAGGTGGTGCCAGAAATACTCATTTAAATACCAAATATCTAAACTAGCCTAAGTCCGAAGTGCCCGGACCACCGAATATTACAATGGGGATCCCACACAAAATGGGCCATAAACATGATTAATGTGTGTGTGGTGCAGTTGGGTGTTTGTCAAAGTCAAGTGTTGGCGCCAATGCCACTCGAAATCCCATTTTCCCCGCCCCAAAACTGCATTTCCCGGTTGGTTCTCTGTGCTTTGGTGTAACGGTAGATTAGCCCCAGCAATGCTGATAAAGTCAAAGTCCCGAATTCCATCCCCTCGCAGTACAAACACCCCATTGAGATCGGAAAACCCACGAAATATTTCGGTGGCTTATCAGAAGTGACAAATATTTGAAATTCGGGTGAGAGACAACAGAAACTATAGCCTATGGATATTGAAATGACAGTTTTCATTGAAAGGCATTCCTGTTGAGTTGGGAAAATCGAGCTGCTGCATGTCAAATGGACTGTGGGAAATAAAACTCATTTAAACCTTTTGATATCACACCATTATCACAGACTGTATCTTTCAATCTTAGTTTAGTGAAATAGGATAGGAATCAATATAATATCACTATGGGATGGAATATCTGAGAGCAACATTCTGTTCCTAATCCTCTCGTCTCGAGGATATATCTGTAAAGTCCAAATGAGTTGGGATCATACTACGCTTCAAAAAAAGGAGTATTGATTAGCTTGTTCTATGCCATACTGATCACACAATGCAGATAGGAGTATCGGCTCGTATAGGCCACTTCAACTGTACTGCTATCCCGATTTCCGATTTGTTTGGCTTATCTAAACAAAAATGCTATTAGAGGCGATTAATAGGCGCTGTCCATCATCTTATAGCCACGATTGCCATTTGATTACGATAAGCCCGTCCGTTCCCGACACTCGTTCCACCTGGACAAGGGGCAAATGCGGAGGGCGGGGGTTTGGTGTTGGCGACAAGTACCTGATATGATTTTATTCCTTCAATCGGACACGCACATTATAAAATAATAACAAATCCAATTTTCAGCGATTAAATGCCGCTGGGAAGATGATAAGATTGCTCTGCGGCCTTATCACTCCGGGTACGCCACTTAATAAAAATAAACGTTAATAAGTCTATTTGTAACGATTTAAATTATGGCATCTGCAATCGCACGTTATTTATTTAATGGCATTCGGCCATTTCCAATGGTTGTTGGTCAGATCCCGAAATATCAGCTTGGTTCATCGATGGAGCACACTCCAAATATGCGCCAAGTGCGAATTTCCGTTACCTTAACTAAAAAAAAGAGCCCTCCTTCCTTATCACATAGGTGTATGTATGTACATAGGTGCAGATAGGTTCGCAATCGGATTGCCGGTCGGGTGCCAATTGATTTCGCCCAATTGCCCTGGAATCTCGGCGTACAGTCGATCCATTTCGCAATGGCCACCAAGTCGTCACCCAGTTACAAGTGGGCGTTGACATATTCCCCGATACTGATACAACACCCATACACTTGTACCACTCGCAATTGTTGTGTCCGATTACTTTGATAAGAGCGGGTGGGCGGAGATAGGGAATACCAGGCCACTGGAGCCACCAATCACAATCCAATGATTGCGCCACTTTATATCGGGCAGATGGTTCCAAATCGTTATTCAAAGAAATCGATTGTCCTCGACTTTTTCATGGAGGCTTTTGATAAACAACGCTGGTTCGACAAATGAATTTGATAAATTCATTCTTTATATCGAAATTATTGTATTAACAATCCAATATTAATATTAAATATTAGTCATGAGAAATGGGATACCCTTGATCACAAAGTGAATAAGTTTAGGACTTGTTTAAAATAAGTAAGTTTTGTACCCCCTCCATCAATTGCAATCTAAGTCAACCTGTCCTCATTTATTACCCGTAGGATTCCCCAATCCTGCCTCCGCTGCAGCCGCCCTCTACTGCAATGCCTATCCGGCGGCCAGCTTCTACATGTCCAACTTCGGCGTGAAGCGAAAAGGCGGCCAGATCAGATTCACCTCCCAGCAGACCAAAAATCTCGAGGCTCGCTTCGCCAGCTCCAAGTACCTGTCGCCGGAGGAACGGCGTCATCTGGCCCTCCAACTCAAGCTGACCGACCGCCAGGTGAAGACCTGGTTTCAGAACCGGCGGGCCAAGTGGCGACGGGCCAATCTCAGCAAGCGCAGTGCATCCGCCCAAGGACCCATAGCAGGTGCTGCCGTGGGATCACCCTCCAGCGCTTCGAGCGGGAATGTTCCCGTCTTGAATTTGGGCAGCGGGAGCAGGAGTGGCCAGCAGAGCGACGAGGAGGATCGGATGTATCTGTCCGAGGACGATGAGGACGACGACGAAGACGAAGGCGAGGCGGAGGAGACGCCCAAGTGAAGCTAAAGGATGGCCCAATGACTCATAAGTTAGTTCAGCTTGTAGTTAGGATAAATAAATTTATTTCATTAGAATTATAGTTATGCGAGTTAGTAAGTACTAGATGGGTGGTCTCCTAGTGAAACTGGTAGCTGTCCAGGCAGGCGCAGTTGGGCAGGGTGCATCTTGGCGCCAGGTTCGATAGGTGGCCCATGGTCACCGGAAAGGAGAGCGGCACAAACCACTTGGGGTACGCACAAATGGCCGCTGCCGCCGCCGCGGATGCACTGCCTCCAAAGACCGGCGGCTTCAGCTCCACCACCGATTTGCTCTGGTACTGAAAGGTAAGATTTTTTATGCACTTAAATAAATATTCCATTAGGTACTTCCTACTTTCATGGACCAGGCCAATCGTGACTGGATTGAATTCTGGAAGCGGAAATACAGACCGTTGAACTTTGCTCGAAAGCATTTAAAAAAAAAAACACAAATAAGCCTTTAAACATTACAAAAAAGTAGTGTATGTTATTATTTATATTATAGGACACCCCCATAGTTCAAAAACAATTATTTTGAAACCGAAAAAAACGTCTTTAGCAGTATAGTGATTTGGACTGTTCCTGTTGCTGCATTAGAAATATTAACTTACAAGGACAGATCGATTGATCTACATATATAAATTTACATAAAAAATAATTAACAAGCTTGGATGAAGGCGGAATTACTAGAATATGCATGCTTATTCCCAACTCTCTAGCTTTAATCGTTTCCAAGATTTACAGACGATCAAGAAGTAACACTTTTTACATTCGGAAACACTTCTATCTGGCTATTGCATACTTTAAAAACGAATCTAGAATAATAATAATTGCTAAAAACCAAAGGTATATTCAGGTACCTTGGTATATTCACTTAGTACAACCCCGTTCTATAACTTTGATTACGATATCTTGTAACTAAAAGATACTTGATACATTTGACACTATAAAGTTAGATCGCTTACCTGATCTGTTATCACAGGCCTGAAGGCGCTGCTCCTGGGCGGCGTGGGCTGTGGCACAGTGGTCAACATGACCGGCTCCTGGCTGGGCAACTGGTTGCTGGTGACATCCACTGGCGAGGACTTGCCAGTTGGCGAGACATTCTCGATGGCCCGAATCAGATCGAGATCGCAGCGCTTGAGGACCAACTCCAGGACAGATCGCTTGCGCTGCGGAAAGAGCTGGGCAAGCATGTCAATGGCCGTTTGGGAGACGTTATCTCTTCGGGGCGCACTGAGATCCTGGGCCACCGCCGGCGATTCGCTGTACTCCTCCTCCTTCCGCATGAGCTGCTGCTGTTGCTCCTCCGAAATCGGCTTCTCCGTCTGGTCATCCTCTCGCTTGGGACGCGGCGAACTGGGCTGCGTGACGGTCAGACCGAAGATGTTGCCTGGCGGCAGTGCATCGATGGAACGACCCGTCTTGTTGGCCACCAGCCGCATGGCAATCGCATCCTCCACCGCCTGCTGGCGCTTTAGGGCAACCTGAAAGCCCAGAAATGGAAATTAATATGCGACAAGTGAACAACTCGGTCCGTCTGCTGCTGTTTGACTTAGCCGCAAACAAAGGCCACAGCAATTCCTTGGGGTATCACCCACATCCTAGCACATCCTAGTACATCCCAGCACATCCTAGCTCATCCACACCGATCTAATGAAATGCGAGACGTAGCCACACTTGTGCAAACAGTTGGTAAGCGGATATTTTGGTCGATTTGTTCCTACGCCTTGACAACTTTCCATCATCACCATCATCTAAAGGGGAGGGAATCCCGGACTGGTTGTCCTTGCTCTGGCTGAATTTGTTCCCCGTATTCCGTTTCATTGGCTGTTTGACTTGGCACTGGAGTGGGGTGTGTCCATCGGCTATTTGTGTTTCGAATTGAGAACTTGGCCAGCGCTTAATCTAAACACAATATAAATGGCATTGCTAACTATTTTTCCAAGAAAGCTGGCAATTGAATTCAGTTACACAGATTGATTGAATCCGGATGGGGTGGCTTGCATATTGTGTTCTGGATACAAATAGCTGGGAAAACTATTTACCCCTTATGTTGAATTGTTTAATTATTCTTGAATTGAGTTGAATTTGAACCTATGTTTGGAAATCACGGCAGGGCACGCATTGAATATAGTCTACATTCCAATATAATCTATGGACATCATAATCTGTATTCTAATGCCTTTGCTACTATAAAAAGCAGTGTCATTGAAAGTCTGCTAAGTTGGGTAATGGTTGGATCAACTATATATTCCGTGCCCACTATTTTTGAACGACTTTTGTGTTGGACTTGCTATGTGTTGGAAAGGTATTTCCAAATGCTTTTAACAGTTCTTTTACATCATTTGTAAAAAACAATTTTCGCAGAAATCGAATATAATTAATTTGTCTTAAATGTTTATTAAATGTTATTCAAAGTCACAAAACACGATATAAGAAAGTTTTGAAGTTCTCGGTGCTATTGTTAATTTAATAGGTGTTTTTGTTTGTCGCCCCAGGTTAGTAAATTATAATGATAATATAACAGTGAAATTAATTAAGTTAAATTATAATCAAAAGCCTTAAAATGGGTTTTACCTACTAAAAATCGATCACGGGATCAATTGCAAACAGTACAACATCGAACACAATTACGTTGGTTGGAAAAACCAAACTTAAAGCCTTGAATTTATTTTAGAAAACTTTTAGCTTTTAAGAATTTTCCATATTTCATTTTAAGTTAATGGTAATGAAGGGAATATGTTGTTACAAGAAGATATTTTGTTAATGGCTTAACAAATGATGTGCTTACAATGGGAAGAGTTGGGTTAATAAAGTCTCCGAATATTAGAGATATCAGGATGGTTTGGATGCCAATCAAACCAAGAAATTTTCACTATTCGTATGAACCGAAAAAAAATATATAATTCGTCTATGTGCCTTAGACATTGAAGTTAACAAGTTAAAAGTTCTAATAAGATGAGGATAGTAATATGTGAATACCCTTCACCCCATTTATTGCCAACTAAGCAAAAGGCTTGCTTCTCATCGTGCATATTAATGCTAACTTACCTGAGCGGCCATGATGCGCTGCCTCTCAAAGATCAGGACACACTTGGCGCACTTGCAGTTCTTGTAGGTGCAGAGCTTCTTGTGACCCCGCAGCTCTGAAATGATCCCATGGTTCCGGCAGCGGGCGCACTTGGGCACCCGATTGACGACCTTGGGCGCTGGGTGTTCAACTAATTTGGTGGCCTTGGGATTAGCCACCAGGCGGGGACGCTTATTAGCCACTTCATCAGCAGGTTCAGCACTTGAACTGGCCATCGCAAGATGTATTCAGTGAAAACCGATTTTCCGACTAAGAAGTTGCTGCTTTTGGAGCACAAATTCGCGACTTATTTGGGGACCAGCGAAAAGAAACTAAATTTTGGAAACACGGGCGAAAGGATCTAGAATTGTTTCAAAGAATGGCGCAAACTTTGTTGACTTACGCAGGCGCTTTGGCTTTCATTTTGCAATTTGAGCTTACAGGACTGCCATTGGTGGTTGCAAAATGACTAGACTCCTCCTCTTGAAGTTTCAGTCAAGGGTTTGTGGGCGGAGCCAATGCTTTCAAGTTCCAAATGCTAAGTAGGGAACAATACAGCAATGCAGCGGACAAAATATTGTATATAATCTACCATTCATATCATTGAATTTTCTAAAAGCTTCCCGGAAACTAAATATTATATATATTTTATGAATTTGGAAAAGGTTTCACATGCAAAACAGTTTATTTTAAAACCTTACCATTTATGTTACCTTGTTACTAATAATAAACGTTAATTCGAAGCCAGTTTTGATAAAATCTACGAAATTTTAAATATTTTCATCGCTTATAGTAACTTGAACTTCGATAAGTTTGGCGGCTTAGCGAAGTTAACAACCCAGGCGGCGCGACCAGAACTCGTACCTTAATTAGGGTGTACGAAAAGTGCCCCAATGCCAGCGGATACGTGCACACTGGCAGCATGTTTAAAAAGCGTAGACTCCCAATTGGACGGTTCTTATTGGAGCCGAGCTAGCACGTGTGCGAAGATATAAGATCGAGATTTGGAATTGCCATCATGGTTGCCCAGAACTCCGACAAAATGCGGGCCCTGGCCCTGAAGCTCTTCGAGATCAATGCCTTTAAGTTCGGCGACTTCAAGATGAAGGTGGGCATAAATTCGCCGGTCTACTTCGACCTCCGAGTGATCGTCAGTTATCCGGATGTGATGGTCAGTATTTGGGATTAGTGCTCCATGTCTATGCCAGTAGTTAACTCGGTCTCCCCGCAGCAAACCGTGTCCGACCTGCTGGTGGAGCACATCAAGGACAAGCAGCTGAGCGCCAAACACGTGTGCGGTGTCCCCTACACGGCGCTCCCGCTGGCCACCATTGTGTCCGTGCAGCAGGGAACGCCCATGCTGGTGCGGCGCAAAGAGGCCAAGGCCTACGGCACCAAGAAGCTGGTCGAGGGCATCTTCAATGCCGGCGACACCTGTCTGATTGTCGAGGACGTGGTCACCTCCGGCTCCAGCATCCTGGACACGGTGCGGGATCTGCAAGGCGAGGGCATTGTGGTCACCGACGCCGTGGTCGTCGTGGACCGTGAGCAGGGCGGAGTGGCCAACATCGCCAAGCACGGTGTGCGGATGCACTCGCTCTTCACGCTCTCCTTCCTGTTGAACACCCTCCACGAGGCCGGGCGCATCGAGAAGTCCACCGTGGAGGCGGTGGCCAAGTACATTGCCGCCGTGCAAATCAACAGCGATGGTACCTTCGTCGGCGGCGATAAGGCCGACATTGTCGGAGGTGCGTATGCTCCAGATCCCCCTGATATCTGCCAGATAGATAGATGCATAGATAGATAATAAGTAAATGACACTCGGCCAGCACATGGCCTCGAACAAATTCAATTAGGGGAGCGCTCCAGTCGCGCAACTATAAAGTTATACAACGGCCATAAATGGCGGTAGGCCGATCTGGATTCCACTATCGGACCGGATCATTCCCGGGAATGCGGCACGTGATTCTGATTCAGGGCAGTGTCCGGTCCGCACTCAATTATGCCACCACGCTTATCAGCCCACTCGAGAGCCAGCCTGCTCCTCCAATCAAGCCCATCTTCTATAAATAATCCCATTTCGTTTTTGGCGCTTTGATGAGATGTATGGGAACCGGTTTACTTTTTCTTTCCACCTGTAAAGTCACAATATTCTAATCTCATCTTAATCATCGTGATTGCCTTTGGGGAGTAACTTTTGTATATACTCTTGAGATACCAAAGGGGAATTCATCTGTATTCTCAATTCATATAAACCATCCAGAGTTAAATCTAAAGGCATAAAGTTTAAAGTATGGAAAATGACACTGCCAAATTCGATTCCCAGATGAAAAGAGTTATGTACTTTGGGATCCCCAATGTGTGAAGCTATTGAAGAAAATTGGCATAGGTATAAAAAGCAGACATATAGCGATAAGAAGCGGCGATAAGATAGGTCTCCGTGCACGTTTTAAAACTGAAGTGTTAACTAATCACCATCACTTTCCCCGCAGCCAACGACTTGCAGCGCACTAAACTGACCTACGAGAGTCGCGCCAATCTGGCCAAGAGCGCGGTGGCCAAGCGCCTCTTCAACCTGATAGCCAGCAAACAGACGAACCTCTGCTTGGCCGCCGACCTGACCCACGCCGATGAGATCCTGGACGTGGCCGACAAGTGCGGCCCGTACATCTGCCTGCTGAAGACGCACGTGGACATTGTGGAGGATTTCAGTGATAAGTTCATCGCTGACCTGCAAGCTCTGGCCCAGCGGCATAATTTCCTGCTGATGGAGGATCGCAAGTTTGCAGACATCGGCAACACGGTGTCCCTGCAGTACGGCAAGGGCATCTATAAGATTTCCAGTTGGGCTGACCTGGTCACGGCCCACACCTTACCTGGACGCAGTATTCTGCAGGGTCTGAAGGCGGGCCTTGGCGAAGGAGGAGCCGGCAAGGAACGCGGCGTCTTCCTGCTGGCAGAGATGTCGGCCAGCGGCAACCTGATCGACGCGAAGTACAAGGAGAACAGCAACAAGATCGCCACCGAGGGCGCCGATGTGGATTTCGTGGCCGGTGTGGTATGCCAATCCTCCGATGCCTTTGCCTTCCCCGGTCTTCTGCAGCTGACACCCGGTGTGAAAATAGACGAGGGCGTGGACCAGTTGGGCCAGCAGTACCAGAGCCCGGAGCATGTGGTCAAGGAGCGGGGAGCCGATATCGGAGTGGTGGGCAGGGGCATCCTGAAGGCCACCAGCCCGAAGCAGGCGGCCCAGACGTACCGCGACCGCCTTTGGGCAGCCTACCAGGATCGAGTCGCCAAGTAGAAAACCCAAACAGCATTCCCCTTTAACCAATATTCCCCAATACCCACCCATTCCCCCTTGGTTTCGGTTACCCTAGATAAGTTAAAAAAAAACCTTCCAATTATTTACCGCGATTTTACAGTGCATTTATGAATTGAACATAGGCTATGAATCTTCCGCAAAACAGTTGGCAAACGAGGCTTGCCTTAAAGTAAGAGTTACAACAAATAGAATGGTTAACAATCGGTGTGAGTTGCCTCGCCAACGAGGAAATCCTTAGTAGGAGGCCAGGCACTGCAGGACGTAGCTGTAGTCTCCGGAGAGGTCGTCCTGGAAAGGAGATCAGTGGATGGTGAATGTGACCCAGCTTTGCCGTTGAGTGTAAGCCAACTTTATTAGTTAATACAAGCACAAACTACGCATACGACTTCGATGCGCAATAATTTACAATAAAAAAAGACATGTATACAAAATAAAAATACGTAAAAATGTTAAATAATCGTTGAACGTTAGACGTTATTGCACAGAGGGAAAATACTAAGCGTTTCGTAGATTGGATTTTTAGAACACATCACAACTAGTGTATATAGACAACTCCATTTGATCTTCGCTTTTGTTAAACTTTTTTTTTGGGGAAATGCAACGTATTTTTTTTGGCATTTTCTACTTGAACAGTGGGGTATTGCTCATAGATATTCGGATATTCCGGCTGCTTCCGTCTACCAAGCCGTAAGAGTGACCAGGACGTATCCAATATCGGTCTCGGCATCCTCCTGTTGTTGGTTGATTTAAACGGGTAGAGAAAAGCGTGAAAAGAGCAGAGGGTCAGAGCATTAAACGCCTTTTACTTTGTATACATGGCTTATGGTTTGGTTAATTGCCGGAAGCTACTCCTCCAAGGGGTAATCAACTATATATATACCTGATCAGCAAGTGAATAAGTCTAAATTTTCGAATTTAACATTTAAAGTTTTACATCTTGCATTTGTATGTACATTATATTTACATTTAATTGACATGTACTTTTAGCAAGCAGTACAAGTAGATTGCGTTTTCATTTAAATGGAACTATACAGTTTATACAGTTTATATAGCTTTTACACTCGCTGATCAAGTTTATATAGTCACTGAAGGAGGGCATTTAGCCCATTTTAAATCGATTTTTATGTTGGTTTAATCCACGCCCATTTTAAAGTTCAATGTTTTGATGTTAGGCGACCCAATGTAGCGCTGTTATTTACATGACAAGCAGTGCAGAGACCTCTGCTAACAGTAACAGAAACTCGATTTGAATTTTGTATTTCATTTTTTCGTATTTTTTATTTTCGTATTTTTTTAAGTTAAAATATCTTGCAAATGAGACTCAAAACAAAACTGAAAGTATAGCTACACAGCAATGCAAGTAGCCTGAGGTGTAGTAATTATAGAGATACAATTATGTGCATGTGGCGTGCATAGTCATAATAATAAAAGTCACAATGGTTATAATAATCAACAGGATGCGAGACTGGGGTTCTGATTCTACGACTTAAATGCACTGCGTCTTCGTTAAAACGTGTTCCAATTCAAAAACTATACATTGTCAACTATTCGATATCGGAATTTCGTTTGTACATTCTGTTTGCATATAGTTTAGAGCGTGGAACAGACGAAAGAGATAAATTATTGTTGGATGGGGATCTTTTAGAAGCCAACAATAGCCAATAGGGCACGCTTATAATCGCCGGATGTATCGCCCTAAAAATATAGAATATGCCAAGTTTTAATGTTTTATGCACACAAATGAAGCAGTCGGCCGGGAAGGGATAATGGCTTCAGAAATCGGCAAGAAAGTGTTGGGCAAAGGAGCAGTAACAACAACAGGAGAAGCCAGATTGGATGAACGATTATTAAACTTTGATGGAACCACGATTAATGGGATTTGTTGCAGGTACAATCGAATGCGAGTTAGTGGCACATTGAACAGGGTGCAGAGTTGAAAGTTCTAGCAAGCACACGCAAATATGAATGTAATTGAAATCGGTATTTACCTTGATCCAGGACTCCAAGCTCTTGCCGTACTTGTTCTGGAATGCCTCCTTGATGTCACCCAGATCGATCTCCGACCGGCTGACGATGATGCGGATCAGCGTCTTGTCCTTGGTGCCCATGCCGGCCATGGAGTCGTGCAGGCGCTCCGAAAAGTAGTCGATCTTGGACTTGCAGCACTTGACTGCAGAGCAATGCATCAGTTAGAAGGGACTCTAAAGAATAGGATGCTATAAGAACGTACCGATGGCCAGGAAACCCTTCTCCACGGAGCCGCTGAACTCCCGCTTGATGGCCTTCTCGATGTCGTTGCCCGACAGGTTCTCGTATTCGAGGAAGATCTGGCGCAGCTGCTGGTAGGAGCGGGTAATCAGGATGGAGTTGAAGGTGGACTCATCTGTGCCCCACTGTCCCTCGCCGGCGTCGTGCAGAGCCTGGGCATCGGCGATGGCCGCGGCCTCGTCCACGCCCTGGTTCTCATCCCGGTTGCCCTGGACGAGCGAGACGCACAGCCGCTTGAAGTGGCCGCTGGTGTCGCCCTTCAGGTCGGACTCTAGGGACTTGCCGAAGCTCTGCTCGTAGAACTGGGCAATGGTCTTGATGCCGTAGTTGGACAGCGTGCAGAGGATCTCGATGATGGCCTCCTCGTCGGTTCCCAGTCCCGAGATGGCGTCGTGCAGCTCCTGGGCGTAGAACTGGGGCAGCGGCGTCATCAGAGCCAAGATAACATCCTCGAACTTGCCACCCAGCTCGGACTTGAGGTCCGAGATCAGGTCCTTGCCGTACGAGGTCTTGAACGCCTCAGCGATCTCCAAACGCTGGACGATGCCACGCCTGGCCAGGATCTCGATGATGGCCTTCTCGTCGGTGCCGAAGCCCTTCATCGCCTTGCGCAGAATAGCCGCATCCTCGACGGGATCGAAGGGATCCGCCGGGTAGACGGTGGGTGTGCACTGCAAATCGAATATAGCCAATCAGCAAGTGAGTAACCACAATGAACAATTGGGTATTTTAATGCAGGGCACGTAATCCCAAAGAAATGACTCAACATTACTCAGTGGCACTTGTTCTAATACAAATATGTGGTTATTTCCTACATGTACTATCTCAGTTTTGCATGAATTCTTCTGCAATAAAGTTAGCTTTCTAAAATTTACTTTTTTTTTTTGTTGTGACTCTTATCTAAGGAACTCATAAATGAAACCCTCTTATCAGTCTCTTCTCCCATCAGTCGGTACTTGTTTGTCAACGATTGTATAGTATACACCTCTGATGATAATTTAATAGCCCAATTATAGATAATTTCGTAGCATCTGGCTGTTGCAGTAATTTATAGATTGCATGTAGAAAAATCTTGCTTACTTGGCAACAACACACATTTTAGAAAAAATAATATTAAGATATTCTCATCTATCTGTTGAATCTGATTTGATCTGATTTTTTACATTAACAGCACTAATCGCGCGAAATAATGGACTTTGATAGATATATACATTTTCGATTCATAAAGTACAATCCATTGTAAACTCACCTTGAATGGGTAGTACTCAGCGGAACTCATTTTGATTGGTTTGTTGTGAAAAATCTGTAAGTAGGAAGTCGGAAATCATAATGAATAATGGCTAACCCGAAATCGTGATGAAAACTGAACCCCCAACAAGGTCGTCTAAGTTATGTTTCCCAGGCCCAATAAACCCGGCCTGTGGTTAATTCATGCCCTGCCTGGTGACATCATCAACTCGTAAAAGCCTCGCATTACGCATACGTCCCGTAGCCAGCCTGGCGCTGGTCTAAAAGCATTTTTGCCCATTGATTTTTTCCCTAGTTTATTTACCGAGATGTTTTTCTAGTTTTCCTCGCCAACCGGTGCCCAAATCGAAGTTCAATGTACTGCCAGGGGAAAGTGAAAGTTTTCACTTTTCAGTAGGCAGTTGACGGAGGACCGAACCTTGGAACCGGGTGCGTCTGATAGCCAAATGGCATGGCGCGGCAGTTTCGTGATAGGCCAGACCAAACCCACACGAAGTGGCCTCATAAACGGATGAGCTCATTGCGTTCTGGCTTGGAAAACATCGGGCACGGCTCGTTTGTGGCCAAGAGAAAGCTTCAGGGAAATGTCTGCCTCGTCACCCCTTTGCGTTCTAGGTCTACCACTCCACTTCAGTTGTCAAGAGGAACACTATCTCGAGGGACTAGTCCACATAATCCCTAAAATCAATAGGGCCAAATTACCTAATGATAAATGGATTGAGATTTTTGATAGCTCCCGAATTAGTAACCACATTGCGGCAGAAAATACATGTTTGCCTTTCTATGCTGCCGCCAAAGTAGAAAGTCAACAAAAGGCAGCCGAAAAAAGCATTATAAAAGACTTGACGTGGCGACGCCATACAAAAACAAAAAAGTGAACAAAAAGATACAACTACAAACGCCTCTGCAGTCGAGCTATAAACAAACAAAATGTTTTGGCCAACGTTGAAACCGGTTCATATACGAATGGCGTACAATTAAACTCAAGATTCTAGTGTTTATAGAATGCTTTAGTTAATATGTGATTTCTTTTTAAATAAATAATAATGCAAGTTGGGAATAATGTTATCAAAAATCATTGGTTAGACTCTCTAAATATTGATTGGAGTTCTCCGTGATAGTTTGACCTCAATCTACAAAACACATTTGTGGTTGGAAACACCCTTAATTACAATTCTTTTGTTCCATTAAAAAAGTTTGGAAGTGGTTGGGGGTCTGGAAAATACAAGATATATGCTTCAGCATAGGGTATCTGGTGATATAGCTCTTGAAATAGCCTGATGATACATTGAAATTACAGCACTCGGTGATTCACCAGATTTGTGACGTCAATTGGAAGCTCTGAGAACGACTTTAAAAAAGAGATTTTATAATCTAGGTGTAAAAACTGGAACAGCTCGTGACCATGTGTGAAAAACTCCATAAACAAAAGCTTTTGCAAACTTCTTTTGGAGACCTCGATGGACTGTACCTCGAAATGTTTCAAAAATGTTTTGCAAGTGCACTGAGCAATTTACTCCGTAATAAACCTTGATGACACACCTATTCTACTATAATTGCACGGCCTCGAGTACACTACTACTATATTTTGTGGACGGTGGAATGTGGCCACATCCGATTCCGGTGAGTAATGCTGAGCAAGGCCCAGGCGCTCATACTCAGTGCTTACTGTAGTTTGAAGCGCCTGTCGGGCAATTGAAGTTGATTGAATTACTAAATTAAGCAGGGAACTGGGGGATAGAGATATTTCGAAGCATTCCGCTTCGCATTCCCAAGTAAAATGGGAAAGCAAGAAAGGAACAAAAAGTTTACTTAGATTTGGTCGGAGATGAGAAAAGTCACACGCGTCGCGAGAGAAAACGCCAAAAGAGTGGGGCTTTTGCTTTTGAGTTTGATGATGTCATCTTTCGGTTTTGAATTTTTCTCCCACCCGAGGCTTTTATTATTGGAATATAAAGTAAATAGAGAAACAAGATTCTGGAGAATTCTCGCGATACCGCACCCACAACTAGAATTCTACAAAATGCCCATGTTGAAGTGGCTCAAATTAAAATTATCTTCGAGTGTTTAGCACACACTTTCTTTTCTCACTTATCCGACTGATTTTCCGCTCGACTTTTTGCGATTTCTGGCACAGCGAGAGTAAACAATGAGTTTTATCTACAAATTCCTTTTGATTTACCAATGATATTCGATTTTCAACGTACAAGTCTGACGATGCGAACTGCAAGCGATGTGAATAAATACTATAGCTGTTCGCGCTCCGTGTTTGGCTTTTATACTCGCGCTCTCTCGCTGGAAGTCGATTAGAGATGAACCAACCGGCGATAGGTTGTTGTTGTTAGGAAATATTGGGTGGTAGCGCCCTAACTGGAAGCTGGTATCTTCTGCGTCGTCATAGTATACACCGTAGAATCTAAACTGTTTTAAGATGCATGAATCATCGCCATTGGAAGCTGTTGAGACATCCACGATATTTTCAGATGCATATTTGCATTGTGATAATGACGACATTGGGGAAATAAAATAAGATCTGATTACGCATTGAATTTGAAAATGTAACCTTTGATTTGAATATTCAGCCGTCAGTCAACTAAATATCCTGTTACTTCCTAAGCCGCCGAATTATTTCTAGTTAATATGTAAGTCGTTAATACTATTTTTATAACTACATATAACAGGCTATTTCCGTTAATTTTCAGCCGACATCGGAGCAAGATCAAACCCAAAACTATCGTTATATCGATGACAAGTTTGCGGTTCTATGGAAATACGCAACTCTTATACCTGAAGAATTACCTGCAAACAAATTTTCAATCTAAAAAAAAACAATGATAATCTTATTAATTATACAAATTAAAGTGGCGCCACTTAGTATAAAAACAAATACCTTTTGTCCGAGTACTCAGTTCTATTGATCACGATCACATATTGGTACTGCAATATATATCGGTGCATTGACTTATCGAATGAAGTAAAAGAACCACGACTGTATATTTTATTCATTTAAATGGGGCGCCCCTAAAACTGCAGCAACTACCTTTTGTCAAGCTCATCACCATAATTTATCGGCTTTTTGTAGCTTATCGATGCATCCATTGTATCGAATGAAATTTAGTTCAGTTAGTTTCCCGTTTGTTGGTCTCTTTATGAATCAATTGTTTAACCCTTCTCCTCCCAGAAATTTGCAGACATCACTAGCGGCACCAGATTATAAGTTCCTCTTGCAGTAGGAGTTAGTCATCGGGATGTGAGTATATATATGCACATAGAGCGCCAGTGGCATCTTGTTCCCGATCCGGCTTCGTCGGCCCCTCCCTTCTTCGGTGTTTTGTGACTTGTTATCTGGGCCACGAATCGGAAGCGGAGCCCCTGCAACTGAAAACCTGCCCCGACTACTCACACTCGTCATGGTGTTTATCTATCTACCCAGCAGATAAGGACAAGCGAGTAACCAGCGACCAGAAACCGGTAAACAGAATGTGGAAGGCAAGTGCCGGTCACCAGATTCAGGCCACCAGTGCCATCTCCGCGGAGGACGACGACTGGGAGACGGATCCGGACTTCGTGAACGATGTCAGCGAGCAGGAGCAGCGCTGGGGATCGAAGACGATCGACGGTAGCGGTCGCACAGCAGGCACCATCGAGTGAGTCATCCGAAATTCTCGAAACTCTGGGTATCGGGTTCATTGTTCCCTTTCTTTCTGCTTTTAGCATGGACAAGCTGCGCGAGGAGACGGAGCAGGCCGATCTGGACAAGAAGAAGCAGCTGCTGAAGGATCAGAACGCAGGATACGGATACGGCGGCAAGTTTGGCGTTGAGAAGGACCGCATGGATAAGTCGGCTGTGGGTCATGACTACCAGGGCAAGGTGGGAAAGCACGCCTCGCAGAAAGACTACAGCGATGGTTTTGGGGGAAAGTTCGGAGTGCAAGAGGATCGCAAGGACAAGTCTGCCGTGGGCTGGGACCACGTCGAAAAGGTCGAGAAGCACGCCTCCCAGAAGGACTACGCCACTGGCTTCGGAGGCAAGTTCGGAGTGCAGTCCGATAGGGTGGATAAATCCGCCGTGGGCTGGGATCACATCGAGAAGGTGGAGAAGCACGAGTCTCAGAAGGGTAAGTCTCCTAACTGAAATGAATTTCTCATTGATTACTTTATTTGTATCTTCTCCCAACATCAGATTACTCCAAGGGCTTTGGCGGCAAGTTTGGCGTTCAGGAGGACCGAAAGGACAAGTCCGCGGTTGGATGGGACCACAAAGAGGCCCCGCAGAAGCACGCCAGCCAGGTGGACCACAAGGTCAAGCCAGTCATCGAAGGTGCCAAGCCTTCCAATTTGCGTGCCAAGTTCGAGAACCTGGCTAAAAACTCTGAGGAGGAGTCACGTAAGCGGGCCGAGGAGCAGAAACGTCTGCGTGAGGCCAAGGACAAGCGCGATCGGGAGGAAGCCGCCAAGAAGACTGTGGCCGAGAACACTCCTCGTACCTCGACGGAAGCACCGCCTCCAAAGGGCAGCAGGGCGGCCATCCAGACAGGTCGAACCGGAGGCATTGGCAACGCCATCAGTGCATTTAACCAGATGCAATCGCCTGTTTCGGAAACTCCTCCAGCACGAAAGGAACCCATTGTCATTCCCAAAGCGCAGCCTGTTAAAGTAGAAGTAGAAGCAAAGGAGGAGCCAACGGCAGCTGCTGCATCGGTTGTCCCCGCTCGAGAGCCGGAAATAGTTCAAGTGGCCAAGGCTGCAGCTCCACCACCAGATGTGGTGCCCCAAATTGAGGTTGAGACCGTGGCCACGCCTCCCAGAAGTGAGCCGCAATCACCAGTGCATGTGCCGACGCCTCAACCCGAAGTCCAAGTCCAAGTCCAACCTGAGCCGCAACCTCAAGCCGATCCTGAGCCAGTAGTTGAAGAAGAGCCACTGTACCAGAACCAGGCCGAGATTAAGGCTGCCTCGCCCTTGCCACCAACGAATGGAACCGCTTCAGAGGCAGTTGCTCAGAGTGGCACCGCAACCGTTCCCGAGGAGGCAATCTACGCGAACTCAGACAATTTGGCCGACTACCTGGAGGACACCGGAATCCACGCCATTGCCCTGTACGACTACCAGGCGGCGGATGACGACGAGATATCCTTTGATCCAGATGACGTGATCACCCACATCGAGAAGATCGACGATGGGTGGTGGAGGGGATTGTGCAAGAACCGCTACGGACTCTTTCCAGCCAACTACGTGCAGGTGGTGGGACAGAACTCATAAAAGCTTCCAATTGAAATTCACGATAGAACAAAATCAAATTGTATTTACATACTAACGAAAACGATAATACTGATGTTGGATTATAAACCATATAAACCAATTCGCAACTAACCCAGCCCATTTCCCATCCATTGTTTACCCTCCTAACCCTCCAAATTATGTGCAACGAATGGCTAGATATTGAATTATTATTGTAATTTGTTATGCTAGCACCTAAAGAAACCGAGGTATTCCATTTTTAATATATGTATCATTTATTGCATTTTACATTCTTTGTATTTAACACATTTATTTTACCAAGAAAATATGCCAAGCTACTTTAGATATCGCTCATTTCATATTTTATGCATTAGTGATGATATTTGTGTCAAGTAACGATTTTGATCTTTTTGAATTGTATAAAGTCTACGAGAGTTTCCCGTGTACGGTGATCTGATCTAATGTTAAAGACAGATCTAATGTTGAAGACAGTCACAACAAAAAGTCTGCTCTTTTGATAAAGAAATACATACATAATTAATAAAGTTAAATAATAACGAGTTTTCTCTTAATTTGTGGTACTTATAGTTCGGGTTTTTTTTTAAGACCCAACAAATCCAATGAAATCATTTTAGGGAAATTACAAATTTCTATATGATAAGAACGAGCAGATTGTTGGGTTGCTTGTGACATCACGAGGGCATCTCTGTTTTGGGGTAGGACTGTCAAGGCCTTTCTTGGATGGATCGAAATTCTTATCTGCCTGTTTCGAACGCATCGTAATCTGGCAAAGTAGAAAATGTTACATGAAACGAGCTACTGCCATGATTCATGTCGCATGTGAGTGCATATGGGCTCAACAAAGAAAGAGAACTTTGCATTGTGGTGATTAATTAGTTAAAGAACATAAGTAGAATGTACGGCCATATTGTAAATTTAGGCGTCAATCCCAGAGAGACTTGATAAGATTTATCGCAACTATTGGCGACGGATCGTAATCGAAAAAAGTGTCAGACGAAATCAAAGTTTTGACTGATAAAGTTGATGTATAAATTAAACTTCGAGCAGGTATTACGATAAAGTGTGCGTGTTGGTAATAACGTAGATAATATTAACTTGTGATTGTAACTCAATGGGTATGCAACTAATTGTGTACATAGTAACATCCCGCATACATTTCTAACCTGCGGTCAATGGACAAACCGGTATTTCAAATGCACGTTCAAATCTTAGGCGGGCCTTCAAAAATCCAAATCTCAGGCCTTATCAAAAAATCTCCCTTCAAAAAAAGCAGTGGTCTTTCTCCCACACACTCTCTCTCTCTCTCTGTCTTTCGTTTTCTCACTTGCCGACGCGAGAGAGAAGTATTTCGAATAAATAGGGGCTACCGCAAAATGCTATAGTCACTCGATCGCGTGGGCTCAGAGTTAAAACTTCAGTTTGGCCGATAAGGTTAGTACTCTTGTCGAGTGTTGCCAGATTTCGGCAAGTAAAAGAAGAGAGAGTGGCCGCAGGTTGCCACATTGGGCACAGACGAAAAGACAGTGTGCGTGTGAGAGGCGAAAGAGTGTGCGTGCAAAAGAAAGCAGCTGGTGGCAGAATCTCAAATATTGTGAGGAAAATTAATAAACAAAGAGCTGCGCTCACGGCTGAGCACAAATTGCCTGCACGCTCGTCAATTGTCGTTAACTAAGTCAGCAATTGGCAGCCAAACAGTTCACTTCTTCGCCATTTCTCTGCTTCGTTTACTGCGACCATCATCACTCTTGATTCGGCCGTACAACGTCACGGAATTCGTAAATTGCTCCGCGAGAAAAGCAGGAAAATGCATTTATAAGCTGCCACAAGTGCCGAGAGTGTGATATAATAAAGGCGAGGGCCCCAAATAGTTAACCCCCAGTTGCAAGTAAGCCATTACCTGGTAGGAAGTGCTGTTTAACCTGAGTTGCCTAATAATTTACATCTCCATCAATACTTCGTGTGTGTGTGTATGTGTGTGAGTGCGCACGCAGGTGTGCGCTAATAACAAAAACAACGTGGTGCACCCTCTCTCCCCCGCTCTTCCACTAACCGGCAAAGAGAGTGATGTATAGTTCTTAACCGTAAATAACCGTAAACAGAAAACAATTGTTGACAAGCGTTTCGCACTTTAAAATCCCCTAACAATGGCTAGTTTCCCAGACGCAATTCACTACTTTTATTGCCTGCGAGAACTGCCATAGAAATAACTATTTTAGGCAGCGGAAAGCGTATAATTACTGTTTTAGTGTTTTTTCTAAACAAACGCATTAACAATGTGAGCTGATAAGTATTGCTCTTCTATTTTCAAATTACTGTTATCTGCATTTGGCAATTTTTTGTTGTCAAGTGTTTTGCTTCGCCTGCTTCAATATACAATATAAATTGTTTATGCCCGCTGACTGAGCAAAATGGTACGCAGTTTAAAATATATATTTTCTCTAAATAAACTCATGTTATTTTTTTGGTGCCACTTAATTTGGACACTGAATGGAAATGTTTCGTTTTTTCGATTTCCAATTATCATAATTTACACTGTCCAACTGGGCACTAAAGTGGCAGAGGAACACGTACATACATATGTGGCTGATTATACGGTTATCGGCTAGAATTCCGCTTTTGGGGGCGTGGGTATTGCCGTACAACTGGGTAAACAGAGCAGTCTGCGCCACACAATATAACACAAAAGTGTTCCAATGAACTAGACACCCTCCTCCGTCATTTCGTTGTTACACATTTCCTTCGAGCCACTGCCGCGCGATTAAAGCTCAATTAATGGCGGCTCGATTTGGCCAACTCGGTTACTTATAGTATATGCCAAATGTACCCGACCAAGTGCCATATATAATGTGAAGTAGACATCGCACGATGCTCTCGAGCTCTTTGTCTTTGTTTGCTCCGACTCAATCATCAATGAAGCGATGTGGAAAGCCTTATAGCAGATATGTAGCATCAGTGGGGCAGTCGCGTTTGTCAAGGTGAGCCACTTGGCTCTACATTCAAAGTATTGCGTTGAAGAGCAGCCAAGACTGCTCAGGCATCTCGTATACGAAATGCACTTGTAATCGCTTTTACCAAATAAACAGTCCAAAATTTCACATCGATACACGGGTCAATGGTCTCGTGTTTATGTTCAAGTAGTCTTGTTTTCGACCAGCCATATCTAAACGACTGCAAAGGCGAACGTATGAATACGTATGCATGCGAAATATCTGCAAGTTCTCTGGGTAAATTGGGCAGAGGCATTTCAATTACTGGTCTTCATGAATCACTTAGCTCGTTTTATTTCCTTATATACCCGCATAATATAAGCGAATATAGTGATTTCAGTAATACTATGGATGCGTTATCAGTTCCCCCCCGAGTTAATGCCTCTCGAACTATGTATTTATTTATTGTTTTCTTGTTTTGCCACGCACGTTCTGGGAAGAACAAAACGTGTTACTGTGACTTTGCTCTTGATTATGGTGAAATTCCCCAAATAAAACTATATGGTGTATGGTGCAAAAACCTTAATTATAGCACAAAATTAGTTTGTTTGTTGTGTGCATTATGATAATGCTAATTGAGCTGGAATCACACACAGATGCTCAATTAAATGAAAATGGTGGGAATCATAAGCTGATGCCAGGTGAAACAATCACACAGCAAATACAGATTAGAGCAGTCGACGATGGGCAGTGAACGGGAATATAGCAGCATGTGGAAACTCGAATTAGGTCCAGTCTAACCTCGCCTCTTCTGTGCAGCATGTCTTCGAATGAGGCCTACCACGAGCCGGGTGCCGGTGGAGATGGACCGGGCGGATCGTCTGGCGCATCCGGCGGAGGAAGTCAGCGGAGCAACCAGCTGCACCACCAGCAGATACTCAACGAGACGACCTACCTGAAACCCGCCGCCAAGCAGGCCTACTTCAGCGACGAGAAGGTCCTTATACCCGACGATGATAGCACAAACGTAAGACCCGCTTGAATAGTAATGTTACTCAAACTTTATCTAATATCTGGTGATCTGCAGGTGGGTTTCAGCTTTCGCAAGCTGTGGGCCTTCACGGGACCCGGTTTTCTTATGTCCATTGCCTATCTGGACCCCGGCAACATCGAATCCGATATGCAGTCTGGTGCGGCGGCCAAGTACAAGATCTTGTGGGTCTTGCTGTGGGCCACAGTCCTAGGTCTGCTCATGCAACGCTTGGCTGCAAGGTAATTGGGTCTCAGTGCCTCGCAAAAAAGATGATAGTATAAGCGTTTATTATCTTCCTGGCAGACTGGGCGTGGTTACAGGCCTGCATCTGGCCGAGATGTGCTACAGACAGTACAAGCGTCTGCCACGTTGGATACTGTGGATAATGATAGAGATAGCCATTATTGGATCCGACATGCAGGAGGTCATTGGCACGGCCATTGCCATATACCTGCTGTCCAACAAAGTGTAAGCAAATCTAATGCACGGAATATCGCAGTACCCAGTACTCATGCGGTGCTTTCCCCATTTTGTAGAGTGCCTTTGTGGGGCGGAGTGTTGATCACCATTGTTGACACGTTCACGTTCCTGTTTCTGGACAAGTACGGTCTACGCAAGCTGGAGTTCCTATTCGGCACCCTCATCACCATTATGGCTGTCTCATTCGGCTATGAGGTAAGTTTAAAATGCAAAGTTGGAAAAAATAACTTTACTATAAAAAAGTAATCCCCAAAATCAGCAAAAAATCCCCTTGCCAAATGACAATAAAGTAGTCAAGAGAATAAATTACCAGACGTGAGTGCAAATACAAATTGTTTAAACAATTGCAGCGACCGCAATGGCAAATATTTTGTGAGATGCCTTTTTAGGTTTATTTTTATGATTTTTATTAGTACATTTACATTTGACTTGTCGATTTCTCGATAAAGTTAGCCCGTTAACTAGCCCCATATTCTTACTCCTAAATTTACGACAGCGTCATGTTAACGGGCCAGATTATAAACAATTGTACTTGAGTTTTCTGTCCCAGACGGAGACCCAGATGATTAGATAAGCTGCACTTGCACAATTTGTGGGGTTCTGAGCGGGGGTGCTGGATACTTCATCTTTCGTTTGCCAGGCACATGATGCTGCCGGACATGACTAACAATTCCAGATGGGATGTGTATATAATGCCAGTCTTATCAAGTAGATTATACAATGCAGAATTGTACAAATACCGAGGGGGGTTTTTGGAGATAATTACAATGGAAAAAGTGTGGGTGCTTCGAGGGGATTTTACTACGAGTAACAAGTATTTTGTTATTTCTCCCAATTATCAATTTTAAAATGGTCTTAAGTCCTAATTTATTTTTTCCATATATTTCAGTACATCGTGTCAGCCCCTAATCAAGGAGAAGTTCTCGAGGGAATGTTTGTGCCCTGGTGCTCTAACTGCAATTCGAATGTGTTGCTGCAGGCCGTGGGTGTCGTGGGTGCTGTTATTATGCCGCACAATCTCTACCTGCATTCCGCCTTGGTTAAGGTATAGAAACTAGCTTTTCTGTGACTTCGTAATTACATACCAATTTTCTGTTAACAGTCCCGCGATATAGACCGTCGCCAGACGAAGAAAGTTAGCGAAGCGAATTTTTACTTCTTCATCGAGGCGTCGGTAGCCTTGTTTGTGTCCTTCATCATTAACCTATTTGTGGTGGCTGTGTTTGCCCATGGCATGTATGGCAAAACTAATAATGATGTTGTAAGTAGACTTTTGAAATACAAATTATGTGTAAAATAATGGCTAACTCTTTGTGGCCCAATAGGTTGAAGTGTGTAAAGACAAGTCGATGTACGAAGATGCCAAAATGTCTTTTGTGGACAATGTGAATGGAACCGCGATCATCGATGCGGATCTATACAAGGGCGGACTTTTCCTTGGCTGCACATTTGGAGCTGTCGCCATGTACATTTGGGGTGTGGGCATTCTAGCTGCTGGCCAGAGTTCCACCATGACGGGCACCTACGCCGGTCAGTTCTCAATGGAAGGCTTTTTGAATCTGCAGTGGCCGCGCTGGTGTCGCGTGCTGGTCACGCGCTGCATTGCCATTATTCCCACCTTCTGCCTGGCCATGTTCAGCAAGATGGAAGATTTGACTAGCATGAACGATATCCTGAATGCGGTGATGTCGCTCCAGCTGCCATTTGCTGCCATACCCACCATCGCCTTCACCTCGTGCGCCGCCATAATGGGCGAGTTTGTTAATGGACTGTAAGTGATACAGACACTTTTAATTGATTATCGTGCATTCTTTAACTTTTTGTATTCACAGGGGCAACAAAATCGTATCCATACTGCTCACTATTGTGGTGATTGGCGTTAATTTGTACTTTGTGGTGGTGCAAGTAGAGAATATGGAAATTAAAGGCGGCTTGCTGGCCCTAGTCTGTGAGTAGTCAATTGCCACAATTTAAACCGAATCTAATGTATTTTTCCTTTTGCCAATTACAGGTATTTTTGCCATTCTGTATATACTGTTCAACCTCTACCTTGTGATACACATGGCTGCCTGCATGGGCAATCAGCGTTTGATGAACAGCCGGGTAAGTACTTGGCCGCAACTAGTTGGGTCACTTATCAAAAGGTCTTAGAGAATCACAAATTAGGCGAACTTTTTGACACATTTTAAAGCATCACAGATACCGCCATAAACGGACTGACTTTATCAAATTACGTGACTGACCACATATGGTTCTTGGGGGCTTTGAGGGCTTATGCCTACTTCATCAGCTAGGTACTCAAGGTATTCTCTGTTTACAGTGGGTGCAGC
The DNA here is from genome assembly GCF_016746395.2 of Drosophila simulans. Taxonomy (NCBI): domain Eukaryota; kingdom Metazoa; phylum Arthropoda; class Insecta; order Diptera; family Drosophilidae; genus Drosophila; species Drosophila simulans. The sequence continues at coordinate 5,196,678 of NC_052523.2, forward strand.
GTTTCGTGTTGCCAAGCCAGAACAGCTTTTCGATAAAGAACGCCAACTCGACGTATGCCAGGTATGTTCTCGATTTTTGATTCCAACCATCCAACCACATAACCATCCACAACACACTCGAATGCACAAACTCTCTCGATCTGCATCTCCTTTCTTAAAAGCTATCTCTTCTTACCCATAGCTTGTGATTATGTTTTTACCCGCTCTGCTTTCAACCAAATTGGCCTAACTTCCCAATTATTCTAATCTTATATCATCTGTACTTACTTTCTATCTCTAACTGTACTAATCTACATTTGGTTACGATCTCTGAACTGAAACTAAACCCCCAAACCGTATCTTGCTGTGCTCTCTTCTTTCGATTCTTCACAGTGATGTAACCTTAGTTGTAGGCGATTCAGCTACTAACACGGTGAAAGGTCTTGATACCGTCTCGGAGAAAGTGCCTAACTGAATCATCCCGGTGACTCAATCAGGCCAAACTCCCCCACACACCCTTGTGATATTAACACTAAATCACACGCTTAACACTACTAACACGTACCTAGTAGGGCTCTACGCAACCCTTAGCATTTGTAAGGCATGTCTTTAGGGGAACTACGATTGTACATAAAAAGCATTTACCCATTAACGATGGGGTCCTATAGATAGTAAGCTTGACTGTGGTAAGTCTCCGATAATTGCTTTATCGAGCCATGGGTATTATGTACTCATAAGGCTTTGGCGCTTAGCATGTTAAATAAAGTTGCATTTATCACTAAGTATTATCTTAGAAGTCTTTCAATTTATTGGTAATTGGTATTTGGCCATAAGTGCGAATATAAGCCAGTTTACGATTGGAATTTGATTGCACATATGTACAAGGAATTAGTACGAAATAAGAAAACAATTAGTAACTACATGTTATATTTGCTTAAGTATTAAAATATATTAGATTATTTTAAGTATAATTTTTGTAATGGGCATAAAGCACATTGGGCGTGGCTCATTCATCACCCTAATACCACTAAAATAACTGGAAATCCAAATAAATGTGGGTAATAATTTTGTATCACAACATATTTCTTTTATTATATGTACTTGGAAACCCTGCTCTCTCTCTGTATGTGTCTGTGTGTTTCACCACTGTCCCTCTCACTCTCTCCGTACTATCTTATACACCATACACCCTACTCTTATACTCGGTGTGTCTACAACACGACTGGATTGATTGATGTTTTCCGTTTCCCATTCATTTGTGGTTAATTGAAATGTGCGAAACAAATGTACAAAACAACCACTACAACAAAATCCACCAACTATTCCAATTGACAAAACACAAAAACAAATTTAAACACGAACTCACTCTAAACACGCACACACGCAACGACCACAAAAATGTGTTTTATTTCTGTGAGGAAATGGATTTTTTGGCATTGATACAAACCAATTGAAATTACTTTTCGAAACTTTTGATTGAAATTTTTCAAAATTGATTCCGAAAGAATTGCGCATAATATGCAAAATTTCAATGCAACATAAGCCAAGGCAAAACCAAATCGAAGCCAATTGAACTGGCTGAATTGTAATTGATCAATTGTAGAACGGGTGCCATGACCGTTGAAAAAACTAAGAGGGTACCCAAATAAAAATCCATTTTAGCTCACTTGACTTTAAAAATATCATGGGCAAAATGCGCCGCGCCCCAAAATGTGCTGGTCAAAACTGATTTTTTCTCTTTGCCTGGTGACCCATCAACTTGTACTACTCCTACTACTACTACTTCGAATCTGGATCGGATCCTGGTTATAATGTATATAGCGAGCTGACGCTTAACGATAATGGAGCCGCAAGAAGCTCCATTCAGAATTCAAACCAGAATCTCACCCAACGAAACCAACTAAGATAGTTTTAAGCATGATTTCCTCAGCCTCCTGAAGCCGATTTTAATGTTCGAAGCTTACTCCCAAGTACTTTATGTAAATGTTGTAGAAAATGTATGGTCTAAGATTGTGCACTTTAAGTATTTTCCCCTTTTATGATCTGTCTAGGCTATTTATTAAACGAATTGTACGTACTACTCTTTTGTATACATTTTGTTGATATTAGAAGCGTTGTATAAACCATTGTTTACTTTTTAGAACTCGTATGTATAATAGTAGTCATAATTTATTAACTCTAGAAATAAATGAATTTCATACACTTTTCCAGTATCTTCTCCGGACAATAAAAATACCAATTTCGATGTTGTGTTTTCTGGTGGTTTTTTACTTTTTACTTCGTATACTTGTTTACGTGTGAATTAAAATGTGTTTCTGAATTTCATGATGCGTTTATATCTGTTTGTTTTGGCTAACTTTGTATGTGACTCAAATTGAGTTATAGCTTACTTTAAATGTATCATGTATTTTTATGTTTTTGTATTTACTAAGCTGTTTGTAGCTGTAGCTACAAAGGTTTTCAATATAATGATTTTTTAATCAGTTTAAAATAGCTACTTTTTCTTCGAAATTTACACTTCAATCCAAAAATTATGTACTGTAAGAATGTGAGGCCATCTTGATATATCCTATCCATTTGTATACACAAGATATTAGGTTTATTCGAAATATAGCTGTTTTAATCCTTTATGCAGGATTTACATAAAAAAAATATAAAAATCTATTAAAATATCAATCGCGAAATAAGTTTTATAAGTTTTAGATTTGTTGTACAGGATAAATATGTAAATAGGGATAGCTATTTGTGCTCTTGCAGGTTTCTGTGAAAATATGAGATAAACATGTTTTTAAATTCAGTTTTACTTTCGGAATTTAAGAGAAGGCAATATGTTTACATATAAGTTTGTTAAATAAATAAACAATCAGAAAAGCACAATAAAAAACCCTTACTAATTAAATGTATATCAAGGGCATTACTTAAAAAGGGACGGAAACATTTTCGGCGTGTATCTTAAATAAATAAATATATTGAATAGAAACGTTTTTTAAGTATAAATTGTTTTTGACTCATTGAATTTAAAGTTGCTTTCTATGTCGACCTTCTCAATCGAAGTGAGCCTCTGCAAATTTTCAATTACATGTTTTCTTCTGTAACCTTGTCCTAATTAAATTTGCATTATCGAGAGATTCGCACCCAAATCCACCGCACATTCTCCCCGCATCAACCATCAATCATCATTCATTTATAACAACTTTTTTGCGATTTCCTTGCAGGATTGCCACGAGTTCGGACCAGGAGCCGGAGGGTTTGGCTGGTGAGGATGCGTAGCCATTACTGTGCTGCACTGATTCTGATGGCAGTGAGGAGGTTTGTTTCACCAACAGCAACAACAACGAGCTCGGCTGCCCCAGCAGCAATCTGAACGGAACTGGGGGTCAGCACGTCGTCCTCAGCTAGCGGTGGCATTCGAATTGGTTCCGTGAATGCCGCCGCCTTAACAAACCACTCGACAACGGACACAATGTGGCAGAGTTCTTCGGGGCCAGGTTAAAATCCGGTTCAACCTGGCTGGCGGGGATTGGGTTGGCGTCCGTTGTTGCTTCGGGTATACTTATTTAAGAGGTTCTCCGAGAGGACCTGGGATCAGTGTAACACAATAACTAAATTCTAATTCAAAAGCGTACCAAATGAACTCTACTTACTGAGAAGCGCGAAGAGACAAAATAGAAATCCATGAGATCGTCTAAATTATCACTAATCGAAGGCACTTTTAATTAAAGCAAATAGTTTAAAAGTCTAATAATAAGGCTGTGAAATTAACTGAGTGTAAATCGAACCACTTCAATTGTCTAATCGTATTTCAATTTGTCTGTAAAATGATATAATTGTATGTCTCTACATTGAACGTATGTGAGTAATTATTTATCAAATGTTTTAAAATGATACTTTGTACTTTGTATTTATTTTGTACTGTTTAACCTAAGAATTCCCTATTTAAAGCTGCACTTTTTAATGGAAACTAAAGGTCCAGAGGAGTCCATCATCTCCTAGATAGTTGCAAAAATATTTTAAAAATTGTTGTGTACAAAAATCGCTATAAATAAAGATTTGTATTATATTAAGAAACACCTGCCCCGCTGGGCTTTGTATTCAAGTTTACAAGATTTAAGCTGGAAAGAGCATCTATATACATGAATCGGAAACCACCAAAAGATATTTTAGGGACTTATGTCATAGCCTACAGGAAATTGCTGTTATGTTAAGTTGTATTTAAAATCAGTGTAATGACCGATTAGTTGACTGAAAGTGAAAATGACTGCCCCAAAAGGTTAATGAGGTAATCATTGGATCGCTCAAGCTACAAAGTGTTAGGTGTCAGGTGTCAGGGCGTGGGCGTGGGCGTGGGTATCTAATATATCCATTCATCGAAGTGATTATTGACTGATTTGCATTTGCATGTAACCGGCAATTGTCTGACGATGCTTAATGGCCTATAAAAGCGAATAGTTAGTCACAAGCCACTCATTAATTATCACTAAATCAAATCGAAATGAGGCTAATCGTATTCGTTTGCTGCTTGTGGATGGCTCGAAGTTTGGGGCAGTTGCGTAAGTGAAAGGATATTCCTAGGATACTTAAATGAACTGTTGGAACTTGTACAACTTGTAGCTCCTGAGATCGAGAAATGCAAGGCTGGCGATTCAATCTGCATAGCTGAAACAGTCACCAGGATTCTGCGCTTGTATCCCAAGGGTCTTCCCTCCATTGGATTGGTTGCTCTGGACTCCATTGGGTTCGAGGATGTCGTCGTCAGTCGGTTGGAACCAGATGGGTCATCTACTTTGGATTTAAAATTCCATAACCTAACCGTAATAGGATTCGCGGACTCCACAGTGGTGGAGGCAAAGGGATTCGAAGCGGATCTGCCGCGGGTCCTCGAGTTGAGTGGCTGGATTCCATTGCTGAAACTCAATGGATATTACGAGATGCGGGGCAGTTTGTTGACCATGCCCATTCATGGCAAAGGTCAAGCCCAGGTGGAGATAAGGGATTGCCGCGTTCGCTGCAAGGTGCGGGTTTTGGAGGATCTTCGAGACGATGGCAAGCTATATGCCGGAATATCCAAGGTCAAGTGTTTGCTGGATGTGCAGGGGTAATGTCGCACTTTATCACCATTTCCCAATGATTTCTAACAAAAAGTTTCCTTGTCAGCATGCACTTGAATTTCGAAAATCTTTTCAACAATCCTGAAATGAGCGATGCCATGAACGCTGTGGCCAACACAAAGTGGCTGGAAATTTGGCATACCCTTCGCAGGGGTATCACCTCTGCAGTGGATCAGTTGGTCGAGTCGATTCTCAAGCGAGTAGCTAACAAGTTACCATATGACGATTTCTATAGAGACTAGAAGTACCACGCATATTTGGTTTAAGCCTAGCTCTAAAAACATTTTTAAGAAATGGTTAAATATTATTTCTGATTATTACTGTTCTTTAAATGTGTATGGTCGAGCTTACAAATCAAAAGCATTTTCAATTTGTTGTGGAGGATGGCTTAATCTGCAAGTATTATATTTTAATAATATTATCCTGTGGACCACACTAAGACTATTCAATTCAATGATGAATAATCTCATTAAATTATTTTGGTCTTTGTTTATGTCTCTTTCTTGCGGATACGTGCAAATACTACCTCTCAATTCACTATAATAATATAAACCTTTTATGATGTAATGGTCTAAAACTTGTTAAAGCTATAATATAGCTTTAAAATGAATCGTTTGACTTTAAGATTTGCAATTGAAAAAATGCAATTCAACTTGGCATATCTCGCAATAGTGGATTTCTTGGATTAAGCCGATGAATTACGTAAGACTTTACAGAACGTGTAAACGTGATCCAACGAATTTACATTTTCAACAGCTACTGGGATTGAAAAGTGAGAAAGCGGTGATCTATAGGAAACCACTGGACGGTTTACACCCTATACACTTTAGCGGGAATATCGGTACCTTGTCTTAGAATTTGAGTGACCAAAGGTTCTATGGTATTGGGAATATCACTATGACCAAGATCCAGATCCGAGGCGTCCACAGATTGAGATACATTGCCAACTATCTTAATTTCTCGGCTTCATAAAAAATGTTGTGGGTGAATGCAAATCTGATTTTCAGAACGTTGTGTTCGTTGCTCAGTTCTTTCTTAATGTCGAAAACAAAGGATATGCTTAGTCCTAGTATTTTCATAGATCGGCATGTTGAAATCTTTTCTTATTACACAGCACAGTTTGGTTTTTAGTTGGATTCAGCACAATGATAATCTCTTCGGAGACAACACTGATCATTCCGTGATCGTTAACGAACGTATTAATAATAATTTTGAGGAGTATTGGATCGATCTCGAACCGGATTTCGTAATTCTAAAACTGAATGTTTCTTTAAATCTGTTAAGTCAACTACATTTACTTGATTTCTGTGTTGCAACTGCGTTAATCGATTGAAAATCTCGTTTAGGTGTGGTGAAAGCTTGGAATCGGAAGCTTTTCAGCTAAGATCTCATTCTAAGGGGTGAGATCGAAACGGGTGTTAATTAAAGCAATTAATTACATTTATTTCAGCACTGAGAAGAAAAGATGTACATAAACATTAGTATATGTATTACAAACTGTGTTGTAATCAGTACACTTTACAAATAAATGATTTTTTCAGTGAGTGTAACACGTTGGTAACACGTTATGATAATAGGCGCTGCTTAGATTTCCTTATGAATGTTCCGCCACTACAACAAATTGGATTCAATCACCGAGTAGTTGGCATCGACTAAGCAAGTGCATCGGTCTACTGAGAGCTTAAGCGTTACCTGTGGAGTATTCGAGTTTATTTCGCTGTCAGATGCATTTCCTGGCCTACGTGATTATAACGATTCAGCTGTTCGGTGGACTGCATGGCCAGAAGTTGCGTGGGTATCTTAATCAAATCTCCTTGATTGAGCCGGCTAAACAAGATCATCTTCCACAGCTGCCAAGGTGAAAAAATGTCACTACGGTGACGGAAAGTGCCTGGTGGAGTCGGCAAATGCACTTCTGAAAGATTTTCCAAAAGGCATTCCCGAGATCGATCTGAAACCCTTCAATGTGCTGCCCGTGAGGGATTGGGTGCTGGTCAACGATTCACAGGTGGGCGGTGCCTGGTACTACTTCAATCTGATCAATCAGATCAACTACGGCTTCGAGAACACCACGATCACGGAGATCAGGGGATTCGACAAGGATCCCACCACTACCAAGATCGAAATTCACGGGAAGATTCCCCGACTCGTTTACAAGGGCGACTATGTGGCCAAGGGTCGGATGCTCTGGTTCGTCGATATCCACTCTCAGGGAACGTCGGAGTCGGATTTCCTCAATTTTCAGTTCGTTCTTACGCTGAAAGTGCGCGTCGAGTACAGAAACAACAAGAGATATTTGAAGATCTACGAGCTAGTTCCTAATATAAGGCTGGACCGGTATGTCGACTAGATATATCTATACTCATTCTTATTGTAATACACTACTCTATTTTCTTTCTAATCCTAGCTGGATAATGTGGCTAGACAACTTCTTTCCCCACAATGAAGACCTGACCATTGCAGTTAACAATCTGTTCAACCGGAATTGGGTCGAGTTCTGGAACGAACTGGAGCCGGGTATTCTGCGTTTGTTCGAAACCGTCTTTTTAAGTCTATTTGAGGATTTATTCGAAAAAGTACCATACGATAATCTGTTCCTAGCCGATGAAGACTCAAAATAATCTTAAGTTTCAATACTGTTTACTTAAACGTATTTGCTAGTAAAAATAAAGTAGGATATTCGTAAATGTTGTGCTAAGAGCACCATATTATACCCCGTATGTGATCAGTTTGAGGGGAAAAATATGTATATGATAGGAAACTGGTTCTCGATTTATGCGCATTCCTGCCAGGTTTGTTGGCCTTTGAAAACTGAAATTGTAATATAAGAGTCATACTTGTTATAAATGGTTAGTTTATTAGCCAATTGAATTAGTGGCAATGCAAGCTTAGAAATTGTGCAATTGATCTTTGTTCTGATTCCTCAACTAATTTTCATTCTTAACTGCAAAGCTTTAAGTAGGTATTTAATAAAAATCATTACAAATCTCAATCTGCCTAGATTTCATACAAGATTAAGGGATTCCGAAAGTTTTTACATTCATATTTAAACTCGAAGTGAGGTATGGTATGTTTGGGAAATCGGTGATTTTTTGAAAATTAGGTCCTTTTCTGAAGTTTTTAATGAAGATTGAAGATTGAAACAATACGAGACGCTTGAAAGGTTTTAATTATATTTCCAACATCTTAAGGAACTTTTCGATAAGTGGCATAATTAAAGGGAGCTGTGTGCAACTGCAATTGTAAAATAGCTCGTAAATCATTACAAATAAAATAATTTTTTCATTGAATAATTGAATAATCTCAAGTTGAAAATGCAAATAGGACAAGTAGAGCTTTCAACAAAACCGGTTGCACTTAGGCGCACAACTAAGTTCTAGTTGTTGTTCCACCTATGGTTTCAAATCGAAGTCGTCGGGTGAAGGCACTGGAAGTCATCATGGAATACTAGTGGCACAAATATATCAAAATGAGAGATACAATAATCGTGCTGGTGCTCCTGCAGATCATCGGATCGTTGCAGGGCCAAATTCTGCGTAGGTAACAAAAAAAAAAAGGGCGTTGTTCTTAGTTGATTTAAGGAATAATATACTTCTTATTATTACTCGGTACCGCAGCTAAGGAAATTAAGAAGTGTCATTTTGGAGATTCTAAGTGCATCGTTAATTCCATGAATGCCATAATAAAGAAATATCCCAAAGGCATACCGGCGATCGGATTGAAGCCCATTGATGTGGTGGACATTAAGGACTCAAAGTTCTGGAATGACGCAATGGTGGGCGCCTTCTGGTTGAACTTCGATCTGTTCAATCAAGTGAACTACGGCTTCGAGAACACGACGATCACAAAGGTGAGTGGGTTCGATGAGAATCCCACATCCAGCTTGATTGAAATACACGGCCGGATACCCAGTCTCATCCACAAGGGCGACTACTTCAGTATGGGAAGGGTGTGGATTGTACGGATGAATTCCACGGGGGAATCCCTTTCGGACTTTCAAAACTTTCGCTTTGTTCTCAAGCTGAAGGTCATAATGGAGTATCGCAATAATAAGCGCTACTTGAAGATATACGAGCTAACCCCCTTCGTGACCATGGACCGGTGAGTTGACCAATTGAGCGCCATTGTAATCAGATGTTAACTGACCAAGCATTGCTCTACAGATGGGTATTCTGGCTAGACAACTTTTTCGAATCCAACACGGATATGACGATAGCCATTAATCAGGTGTTCAATCTGCACTGGGTTGAGTTTTGGAACGAGCTGGAGCCCACAAACCTGAAAATATTCGCCGGTGTGTTTCGCTCCGTTTTCGAGGATATTTTCAAAAAGGTCTCATACGATGACATGTTCTTGCCGATTTCCAAAGAGTTCGAAGTAAACGATTAAAGGTGATTAAATATATTACTTACGACTTTTTTATTAGAGACTTGAAAGGACAAAGATGAATATTGCTTGAAACCAGTTGCAGCTATTAGCATTAGCATTACATAATTTATTGTTGACTGTTGAAAAGCTCCGCTTAGATCAGGTTCTAAGCATTCGAGTTCAATTCACTATTCACTATATCGTGACCGAGGCGTTTATTGTTTTGTAGTCAGTTCAATTACGTGATTGCAATGGACAAGTTGATTTCACTGGCTTTCCTGTGTTGGTGTATCCCAGTTATGATCTCGGGAGCAAGCTTACGTGCGTGGGTTTTCAGTGCCAGGTTGATCTGATTTTTACTGAGATGAACATTTCCAGCCGAAGATGTTGAGAAGTGCCATTTCGGGGACTCAACCTGCCTGGTCAGAAGTATCAATGCATTGATTAAGCACTACCCCAAGGGCATTCCAGAGATAGGACTTCCGCCGCTGGACGCCTACAACTTTCCCGATTCCGTCATTATGGAATCACCCAATCGCGGTCCTATCTGGATGGACTTCCGCATGCGAGACAACGTGAACAAAGGTTTCAATAATGCCACAATCACCCATGTCGAGGGTTTCCTGTACGAGCCCAATCAGAAGCAAATTGTGCTGAAGGTCCGTTTGCCACGACTTCTGCATGAGGCCACTTACGAAATGAGTGGCAGGGTTTTGCTCTTTTTCTTCAACACCACTGGAACGTTGACATCCGACTTTCAGAACTTCCGGATTACCCTGACCATCAAGGCGTTGGTGGAGTACAGGAATGACAAGCGCTATCTGAAGATTTACAATCTGGTGCCAAGTCTCGACTTGGATCGGTAATTGGATAGCAAATGAGCAGTGTTCGCTGATTTACTTTCACGTTCAACTTTTAGATGGATCATATGGTTGGATGGGCTGTACAAGGAAAACACGGATGTGACTGTTTTCATGAATAAGCTGGTCAACGATAACTGGGTGGAGTTCTGGAATGATTTGCAGCCCGGCCTGGTCAAAGCCTTCACAGATGCCTTCACTGTCCTGCTCAACAGGGTTTTCGATAACGTAGCCTACGATGATATGTTTCTTCCCTATGTAGACATTCGGATGGGATCCTAGTTAAAGCGACTACTTAGGTTCGTCATTAGGTTTACCTTTGCACCCATTGATATTTTTCTTTTTCGTGCTTTTTTTATGTTCTTTATCTTTAAGGTTTATAGAAACTTAATACCCCAATAAAAGTGTAGCATATTCCCACCTGCTCTGATATATACTATATACTATACTGGAATAACTACATTTAATTCAATTTTTTTTGCCGAGGTTGTGGAACTCTCCGTCCTCCTGAAGCTCGTCGTAGAATATATGATCGTTGTAGGACTCATCGCGATGGTACATATGTTGAAGAGCTTTGGAACTGGTGCCCCGCTTGGACTTTCGATGGTCGGCGGACAGCTTAAGGAGCTTCTGCCGCTTATGGGTGCGTCCCAGGAACTGAAGGGGACTAGTCACCTCTTCCAACTTCGCTAGGGAAGCGGCCCGTTCAACCGTAGTTATAATATCCGGAGTCTTGTCAACTTTTTCCTGGCGTTTACGACGCTTTAGACTTCGTCTCCTGGCCGGCGGACCTAATGGACGCAGCACTATCCGGAATGGCACCATGTGAAAGTGCTTCTTGGGCTTTGGCTTCTTGGGTTTTTTCCACATGCCTCTGTACTGGTCCACCACGCTGCAGGTCTGCATGTCGCGCGCCTTGGGAATGCCTTCATCCAGCTTTGGTGGACACTGTAGTACGTAGTACAGGTCGCCGAGCTGTCCTCCATCCAGAGTGCTGATTTCTTGGGAGTGGGAGTCGATGTCCGCATCCGAGTCTTGGGCGAAAAGTAGCTGAGCAGCTGGCACCTTGTAGTAGGCGAACATGTTGCGCTCCACCACGATGGCTAGACTCAGCTGCTGGATTAGACCCAGTCCCAATGCCAACTGCCACATGGTCGCCAATCAACTGGTTGGAGCCAGCGACTCTGGCTTCCGCTTATAAGCATATTGATTTTCAGGCTTGGCTGACTGCTTGCATAAATGTGGTGCGGTTTTTGGGGTCTGGAGTTCAGTGAACCATCACCCAAAGCACGAGACACATTTCGCGACCTAGGCCTTGTCCAATCCCAGGTGGAAATGGAAAAGTGGAAAAACTTTTACAGGCGGAAGTCATGCAATTATCTGTTGCATTCCAGACTTACATACATACTTAGGCACCTTGTTGCTATCGTGGCAACAGGTGACTACTTTGTTTACAACCACTTGTTAATCGCGCCTGCGCTTTTAGTTTCCATAAAAAGGGGTTCCAAATTATGGGAAATACGAATGATTTACTTGGATGGTGTTACCTGAGCGATTCCCCTGGCCAACTGTTGCGATTCTGAAGCAACAGTTCTTGTCGTGCTCGGAAACCATTCATTCTAACCATTTGCGGACAGGTGCCTGATGGACTTTTTAGGTCTTTCGCGTGTTTAGTGTGTTGCATGGTGCACATTCAGGTGGCTTACCCATCCATTCTGACATCAAATTTTCCATTTATTGGTAGTAAAATGCAAGAGTACTTCAACATAATGCCTAATTTGGTTGAAAATATAGAAAATGTTGAGCATTTTGTTTTTAATGATTTCTAAACGAAGTATTGGTAAACCATCAAAGAGACTTTAATATCATGACAATTGCGTAAGCAAAAGTCACGCTCTCTTCGATATAATCTCATGTTATTATATAAATCGTCACAACGTTTTCCTAATTAATTCTACAATTAATATTCATTGATTAATGTGCACATCCACTTAATCAATTAGCACATAATCTATCGAAGCAAAGTGTGCAAATCCAAGGAACTTAATTTGAAAATGGCGTGCTTTCGGCCATTTAAACGGAAATAAGCGCAACAAATGGCCATTGACTTAGCAACCAACTTGACAACGGCCATTATGGCGCAGGGGAAATAACAAACAGTAGTCACTGAGCACGGACGGATTTCAGGGGAAAAATCAACAAATCCTTAGCAACGAGTCCTGCCACGATCACTTTTGCGCCTGAATGTGCGTGTCAAGTCGTCAGCGGAAATAACAATCAATTCAGTCGCTTACCAGCAGCCGAGGTAAGCAGTCGCAATTGGAAAAGGAAAACCCGCGGAACCCTCTTTGGAAAACTAATTAAATACATATAATATATACAAAAAATTGCAAATTAATCAGCTAATGAAATAATTGATAGCTAATACGTGGATAAGCTCGTTTTACAATTAATTTTGTTGGTTTTCAAAGGAAATTCTTCAATTTTTGTCATCATAAGGGTTATGCAATCAGTAAAAATTTTGTAAATTGTTACATAACATACGAAAAATTTCTTCAGATTAAAAGTGCTCAATTTTATCAAGTTATTTTTATAGAATAACATAAAAACATATTTTGTAATACCGAAAAATCCCTATTGATTTGCAATTTTAATCGATTTCATATACTAGTTGTTAGTGGTAACAAGGTCAGCCAAACACTCAGATATGCATGTGCACCTCATCCCCACAGCAAACAACAGACAACAGCAACAGCAAGACAACCACTGCAGGAGCAGAAGCACCAAAGCAACCGCACCACCCACAACCAACCCCCAGCGAGTGGGTCGCGATGGAGCCATCCACCAGCGCCGAGGCCGCTGCAGCGGCGGCAGCTGGTGGCCCGGATCCACGCCTGGAGCTGATGGGGTCCTTTGTCATCAAGTCCCTGAAGCTGAAGCCGGAGAAGTGGACGCGTGTCGTCACGGTGGAGGAGCACAAGGGCATCATTAAGGAGTTTCTGGACAGGAACACCCCAGTTGTCCTGATTATCATCCTCACCCCAGCCGCCCAGCTGGTCCCATCGACCACCTTTCCATTGTCCCAGCTGAAGAGCAAGGGCGTGTATTTCATCAAGCGCTATGCATTGCCCATTCCTCGGGAGGATTGCGGCAACTTCATCATCTACGGCGATCTAGCCACCCGCACCATTGACCAGCTGTCCGCATTGGTGGAGGAGGTACTGGTGCCCCTCCTATCCAACGAAGACAACTACCGCAGCTGGCCCATCATGGTGGCCCAGGACGTGCAAAAGCACGTGCACAGCCTCAAGAGCACCGTGCACCAGGTGAAGGGTCAGGTTAGCGGAGAGACCATATTGGCCATGCCCGTGGGCGTCGAGAAGATCGTGAAGGCGGCCAAGGAGCTGGTCGAAACGGAGCAGTGCCAATTCGATCTGTACCTGAAAAGCGCCATCGAGGGCGTTGTCATCAAGTGGGCCACCCAGATCCACGAGGTCATCAAGGAGAGTCCCTCGAACGCCTTTTCCAATGGCCAGAATCCAACTCCACACACGGGTGAGTACGACATGGTGGTGGTGGCACCACGTGTGACGGTTTTATTTTTGGCTCGCTCCGTTTATTATTTATTGATAAAATTCAAGTCTCCCCATATCCTAGCAACCCCGAAATTTGCATGTTCGTACTCATCCAAAAGTTTCGTCCCGCTTTATTATCTGTTCACGAATGACATTCCGCGTGCATGCAATATGAATGTACTTCTGATGCTATTGTCATAGGACTAAATGGGTTATCGCCTTTATTACGCGTTCGCATTTGACATTGACAATTGAGTAGAATGGGTTCATAGAAAGCCGGAAACTAAGGGCTGGAATTACCTAAATCCACTCCGATTTTCACGGGGTTTTCCAATTAAAGAGCGGTGGAATGGACATATTACTACGAAACTGAATATAACGTATACTTTTCATAGCTCACCACCAAGTCAAGACTTTATAAGTACCCTAGTGGCAAAATGATCCAATTAAATATGCAAAACCAAATATCTGAAATAATTCGCTTGATTAACTAATTTGCGTAATCTCCATCGTGTCATCTGTATATCCCCCCTGCCAGAGTTCACATTTTGGAACAATCGCCTCAAGAATCTGTCGTTCATCTACGACCAGTTGCGCAACGAGCGCATTCGTGCCATGGCCCTGATACTGGAGTACTCGATGAGTGCCTACCATCCGTGCTTCCAGACCCTCTTCAAGAACGTCGTTACGGGTGAGTGTGGTGGCGCGAAACGTGAGTTTAGCATGCCAATCGGTGATTTCCGCAGCTTTGGCGGAGGCAAAGGACATAACACTCTATCTGAACCCCCTGAAGCGCCCACTTCAGCACCTGGAGGAGATTGATTTCGCCGAGTGCAAGCCGTTGCTCATTCCGTTCATGAACACGGTGGGCATTTTGTGGGGCAACTCACGCTACTATTGCCAGTCGGCGAAAATAACCGTGCTGTTGCAGGAAATATGCAACTTGATTATACACCAGGTGGGTGGGAAGCATTGGGCGGATGGAAACGGATCCGACATCTGATATATTTGATCGATTGCAGGCCAAGAGATACCTGGATCCCTCGTCCATATTCCACAGCGATATCGACGAGGCCATGCAGCGACTCACCCTGTCCATTCAGATACTGAAGTTCTTTCGGGAGCTATTCGACTACTACAAGGAACGACTGGCCACGTTCTTCACGGAGCCCGAGGAGAGGCCGCCGATTTTATGGACTTTTCATCCAAATTCAGTTTTCAAGCGCTTTAATGCCTTTCTCGAACGCCTCACAACAATTCAATGGTAAGTTTGTTGGGTTGATTTACTTTAAAGATAGTTGCTGCTACTTACCTCTGGCTTTGCCAAGGTTCTTCTTTACTGTGATTGAATTCCTGAAATTAGAGAAAGTCGAAATCGGTGGGCTGCGGGGTCGCCAGCTCAGCACTCGCATCACAGATGTCTACGTGGAGTTTAATCAGTACTTCACGGCCTTCGCCTCGAAAAGCTACGATGTTCTCGATCCAGATGATCACGAGTTTGATGAGGATTTCAAGGGCTTCCAGACCCGCATCCTTGAGCTGGACATGAAGCTGGCGGCCATTTTGTGCCAGGCCTTTGATGATTGCCACAACCTGGAGAGTATTTTCAAGGTATCACTTGCAATTCCCTAGAACATATTTATGTTTTACTGATCTCTGATCCTGCGTGTACTTTAGCTCATTAGCATTGTGGGCAGTGTGCTCGATCGACCAAAGATCAAGGAGGAGTTCACCCAGCGGTATGCCGAAATTGTGCGCATGCTCGATGATGAGATGACCGTCTGTGAGTCCATCTACGACAAGCAAATGGAACTGAAGAAGGTGGGCGACAACCTGTATCCCAACTACAATTGTCCACCAGTAGCCGCCTTCATACGCTGGTGCCATCAGCTGGAGACGCGGATCACGGCTCCAGTCAAGAACTTCAAGGCATTACAGCATGAGTAAGCATACTAAGCCATATGATGAATAGAATTCTATCAATCCCAAATCCGTTGCAGGATCACCAAGACAGAGAAGTCCCAGGAAATTGTAGAGCGCTACGAGATCCTCATGGTGAAACTGGGCTCCTGCAAGACTCAGTTCTTTGATGACTGGGCGGGCCAATTGGACGGACAGATCGAGGAGAATCTGAAGAAATCGCTTATTGCGCGGGATCGTCGCCACAATTCGCTGATCCTCAACTTCAGTGCCGCCTTGTTTTCCATTCTGAGGGAGGTGCACTACATGCAGCAAATGAAGATCGAAGGAATTCCCCAAATTGCCATCGACTTTGCCGAAAAGAGCGACGTCTTTCGATCTTATACCCTCAACCTGGAGAAGACCATCGATTGGTACAATAGCATACAAGAAGGTAGCTCACCGGTGGAACTGAGGCTGATCGAACCCGAGATAAAGATGATTGATGATCTGGTTGAGATCGGTGTGAATCAGCTAGTTTGGAATTCTTCAGGTGCGTCTTTTCAGTCAAGTGGAAAATGCAGTATTTGATGAAGAATATCGAGACACTTCATTTTAGGGATATTATGTTAATATTCTTCTGGCTTTTGCAGATATTCTAAGTTATCTCGATAAGCTACGCAAGCCGGTGGCTGCTCTTCAGAATCGCATGGATCACACCCAGGGAAATCTTCGCCAGATTCGCAAGATCATGGGCGTGTGGGCCAAGCAGCCTCTTTTCGAGAGGAGGGACTGCAAAAAGGACACTGTGCTCTCCATAGACGAGCGCCCGGATAGGACATCAAAGCGATACGCGGAGATCCAGGCAGCTTCGATAGAGATCCACAAGCTGCTGCAGGACAACATGCTGCAGTTTGACATGGAAAGCAAACAGGACGACGCAGTGTGGCTGAGTTACGTGGATTTTGTGGACAACATCGTTTACGAAAACATCCTAAAGACAGTTGGCGTGAGCGTTGGCTATCTAGCAGAGAATATGGATCCGGAGAACAACTATGCTCCACTATTTGAATCTCGGCTGGAACTTGTTGAACCCAATCTCGTGTTTGTGCCCTCGCTGGATCCCGAGGATCCGATGGGCTTTAACAACATGTTGATAGAACTGATGCGGGACATCATGAAGATGGGGTCGTTGATCAAACGCCTAAAGCCCAATGAAAAGCGGAACTACGTAGAGATGATAAAGGAAAACCAGGACATCATCGATATGCGCCGCGAGATATTAAACGGTGTGGATCTGGTGATGGAGGAAGCCTCTCGATTCTGTCGCCAGTTTGAGCGGTACTCGTATCTCTGGCTAGACGATCGCGAAGAGTGCATGGAGTACTTCCTGGAGTACGGACGCATGTTGGATCCCGATGAGATTGAACTGATACTGATCAACGATCCCAATCAGCCGCCTCCGCAACCCTGCCAGCCCACGATCGAGGCTTTCAGGGAGCAGATAGACAACTACGAATCCCTGTTCAATGAGATCGAGGACATTGGTCCATTCCAGGTGTTCAGTTCCTGGTTCCAGGTGGATGTGCGTCCATTCCGCCAGGCCCTGCTCAATACAGTGTGCAAGTGGGGCAACATGTTCAAGGAGCACCTGGTCACCACAGTCACCTCAAGCCTCATGAACCTCAGTCACTTTATTCGTAAAGCCGACGAGGGTCTGCTGCAGACGGTGAAGGAAAAGGACTACGAGGGTCTGGTCAGCATCATGGCGTACCTAATGCAGGTTAAGGAACGGGCAGCCAAGACGGACGAGATGTTCGAGCCCATGCAGGAGACCATTCAACTGCTGAAGTACTATGACATGGATATTCCCGAGGAAGTTAACGTGCTGCTGCAGGAACTGCCCGAGCAGTGGGCGAACACTAAGAAGATCGCCACCACGGTGAAGCAGCAGGTGTCGCCTCTGCAGGCCACTGAGGTGGTCAGCATCCGTAACAAGATCGCCCTCTTTGAAAGTCACATCCAGCTCTTCCGGGAGGTCTTCAAGACGTACGACTTCTTCCGGTTCGATTGCTACAAGCCATACCTCCTAATGGACCGCATCAACGACGACATGTTCCTATGTGAGAGTGAGATGAGGGACATTCAGGAGTCCGGAAGTTTGTTTGAGGTCAACATTCCGGAGTTCAAAGTTCTGAAACAGTGTCGCAAGGAGCTGCGCATGCTGAAGGTATCCATTTTACTTGTAGAATTTCACAAATATGGATTTATTTCTTTATATCTACCACTTTATCTGTGCATGTTTAATAAACTACTATACTAAATTTATGCATGCCACATGTGGAACTTTGAGCTTTTCTTTTTTCCCCCGCAAGTGATTTACTAACCCTAATCGTAATGAATACCCTAATCCGTACTAATCCCCCGATTGTTCCAATAACTCTTTAAACTCTCCCAGCAACTCTGGGACTACGTCAATATCGTGGCCACCAGCATCGACGATTGGAAAACGACGCCGTGGCGCAAGGTGGACGTGGAGAACATGGACATTGAGTGCAAGAAGTTCGCCAAGGACATACGTCTGTTGGACAAGGAGATGCGCCCGTGGGACACCTTCATCAACCTGGAGTCGACGGTCAAGAACATGCTGACCTCGCTCCGAGCCGTCGGGGAGCTGCAGAATCCGGCCATTCGGGAGCGTCACTGGAACCAACTGATGAACTCCACCAAGGTCTATTTTGTGTTTCCATTTTTAATGATTTCTTTGTTTTTGAACTCTTAAGCCAATCCCAGCCATTTGGCCCGATGTAAATAATCCGTGTAAATCTTTCCACTTCCCCCAGCACACGAGCTCCACCAATTGGAGCTCCATTGTATAGCAATAGGTTTTAATCATTTTCTTTCCAAACTCGTTTCGTTTCCGCTTGATTTCCGGGATACTGTGCCCGGCCCAAACTGTACAGTTCTTGTAAATACCATTTCATTGCAGAGTTTGGCTGCCCTGCCCAAGGAAGTGACCGTAAGTGGCTTGGCCAATTCCAGAGCATGTGTCAGTCGTAGTGTCGTAGTTATATCCGTATAGCCACTGTAGTCGATATCTGCACCCCGAAATAGCACCGATTAGTATTGCTTAAGTTTGATCCTCTTATAGGTCAAGTTTATCATGGACCACGAAACGACGCTGGCCGAATTGTTGGGCCTGAATCTGCACGAATGCGAGGAGGAGGTGAAGAACATCGTCGACAAGGCGGTCAAGGAGATGTCCATGGAGAAGATACTGCGGGATCTGAACACAACGTGGACGGTCATGGAGTTTGACCACGAGTTGCACCCGCGTACCGGCTGTAACCTCCTGAAGGCTTCGGAAGAACTCATAGAGACGCTTGAAGATAATCAGGTTTGCCTACAGAATCTAATAACATCCAAGTACATCGCCCATTTCCTCGAAGAAGTGTCCACTTGGCAAAACAAGCTCATGATCGCCGATCAAGTGATAACCGTATGGTTTGAGGTGCAACGCACTTGGACCCATCTTGAGAGTATCTTCATGAGTTCGGAAGACATACGCAAACAGCTTCCCGTCGATTCGGATCGATTCGATAACATTGACGCCGAGTTTCGCGTCCTCATGGATGAGATGTCCGTCTCGTCGAACGTGGTGGCGTCCACCAATCGTTCCGGCCTAATCGAACGCCTGGAGCATTTGCAGAAGGAGCTTACGCTTTGCGAAAAGGCATTGGCAGAGTACTTGGAAACGAAACGCTTGGCTTTTCCTCGCTTCTACTTCGTGTCCTCGGCGGACCTGCTGGACGTATTGAGCAACGGCATCCAGCCGGAAATGGTCACCAAGCACCTGACCAAGCTCTTCGACTCGATCGCCCGCCTGAAGTTCAACCGCGACGAGTCCAACGAGATCAACACGGCGTCAGGAATGTACGCCAAAGATGGTGAGTACGTGGAGTTCAACGAGTTGGCCAGCATCCGAGGACCCGTAGAGGTCTGGCTAAACCGTATCCAGGCGGCGATGCGTGCCAGTCTGAGGCACTACGTCATGGAGGCGGTGATTGCCTACGAGGAAAAGCAGCGGGAACAGGTTAGTCCAAATCTTTTCACGTCCCATTAGTAATAGGATTTTCATGAGGTGTTTATAAAACTAACAAATTTGTTCTTTCAATTAGTGGTTATTCGACTACCCTGCCCAGGTGTCCCTCTGCGGATCGCAGATCTGGTGGTCCACGGAGGTGAACATCGCCTTTAGCCGGTTGGAGGAGGGCTATGATAACGCCATCAAGGACTACTACAAGAAACAGATATCGCAGCTCAGTCTGCTCATAACGCTTCTGCTGGGTGAGCTTAGCAAAGGCGATCGTCAGAAGATAATGACGATATGCACAATTGATGTGCACTCTAGAGATGTGGTCGCCAAGATGATTCAGGCCAAATTGGATTCGGGCTCCGCGTTTATGTGGCAATCGCAGTTAAGACATCGCTTCGACGATGTGGAGAAGGACTGTTTTGCCAATATTTGCGACGCAGAATTCCAGTATTGTCACGAATACTTGGGCAATACGCCACGCCTGGTCATAACGCCGCTCACAGATCGTTGTTACATTACACTGACCCAGTCCCTCCACCTGGTAATGGGGGGCGCTCCAGCCGGGCCAGCCGGAACCGGAAAGACCGAGACCACCAAGGACTTGGGGCGCGCCATCGGCATATCGGTTTACGTCTTCAACTGCTCCGAGCAGATGGACTACCAATCCTGCGGCAATATCTACAAGGGCCTGGCCCAAACGGGTGCCTGGGGCTGCTTCGACGAATTTAACCGCATCACTGTGGAGGTCCTGTCGGTGGTTGCCGTTCAAGTGAAGTCCGTCCAGGATGCCATTCGCGACAAAAAGGACAAGTTCAACTTCATGGGCGAGATGATCAGCTGCGTGCCCACGGTGGGCATATTCATCACTATGAATCCGGGCTACGCGGGCCGCACGGAGCTACCGGAGAATCTAAAAGCCCTCTTCCGCCCTTGCGCCATGGTCGTGCCGGACTTCGAGCTTATCTGCGAGATTATGCTGGTGGCCGAAGGATTCCAGGACGCGCGAGTTCTGGCCCGCAAGTTCATCACGCTTTACACGCTCTGCAAGGAACTGCTCTCTAAGCAGGATCACTACGATTGGGGTCTCAGAGCTATTAAATCTGTGCTCGTGGTGGCGGGATCCCTTAAGGTGAGATTTCTTTTGTTTCTGGTAATGGGAATGCTGATCTTGACTTGGGTATTACACTTTATTGGTTACTCTTATGGCTATTGTTTCTTTTAATAGTTAATTGTCTTGATTGTGACCAAGAATTACAATACCCTTCGTTTAAGATTGCATAAATATCATATAATAGTGGATTTAATTCTACTTTTCGCTTTCCAGAGAGGTGATCCCGGTCGTCCGGAGGAGGAGGTGCTGATGCGCGCACTCCGAGACTTCAACATACCGAAAATCATCACGGACGACATGCCGGTGTTCATGGGGCTTATCAGCGACCTGTTTCCCGCCCTGGATGTGCCCCGCAAACGTGATCAGGATTTTGAACGCACCGTAAAACAAGCGGCCTCCGATCTCCTACTACAACCAGAAGACAATTTCATACTGAAGGTAGTGCAGCTGGAGGAGCTGTTGGAGGTACGTCACTCCGTGTTCATCGTTGGCAATGCGGGCACTGGGAAGACCCAGGTGTGGAAGACGCTGCTGCGCACCTACCAGAACATCAAGCGGAAGCCGATTTTCAATGACTTGAATCCGAAAGCTGTGACCAATGATGAACTTTTCGGCATTATCAACCCGGCGACACGCGAGTGGAAGGACGGCCTGTTCTCGGTGCTGATGCGGGATCAGGCAAACATAACGGGCGATCAACCAAAGTGGATCGTGCTCGACGGCGACATCGATCCGATGTGGATTGAAAGTCTCAATACCGTGATGGACGACAACAAGGTCCTCACATTGGCCAGCAACGAACGCATTGCGTTGACGCCTTCGATGCGTTTGCTCTTCGAGATCTCCAACCTGAGAACAGCAACGCCGGCAACCGTATCCAGGGCTGGCATCCTGTACATTAACCCGCAGGACTTGGGTTGGAATCCGTGAGTATGGGGAGTAACTGGGATACCCGTACTACTACTACTTTTCTCAAGTTCAAATCTCTCACTGGTTTCTTTATTATTATTCAAAATTGGCATTGCTGTAACTCATGTTCTCGTTTTGCATTCCTCTCAAATAGCTGGAATCGGAACCGATCTTTCCTAGAACATTTTACATAATACTATATAAGAACTATATAAGTTCGTTTCACTAACCCACCTCTCTTTCCAGCTATGTAACCAGTTGGGTTGAAACGCGTAAAATTCCAGCCGAAAAGTCCAATTTGGTCATGTTATTCGATAAGTACATACCGCCTTCATTGGAAACGATTCGCGTGCGTTTCAAGAAGATCACGCCTGTCGCCGAAATGGCACACATCCAAATGCTGTGCCATCTCCTAAACTGTTTTTTAATACCAGCGAACACGCCGGCCGACTGTCCAAAAGAATGGCACGAACTGTACTTTGTTTTTGCCTGTATTTGGGCCTTCGGGTCGGCCATGTTCCAGGATCAAGCCATTGACTACCGCGTGGAGTTCAGCAAATGGTGGGTAAATGAGTTCAAAACTGTTAAGTTCCCGCCAGGTGAGTGCCGATCCCCGATCAATTGACTTAACCCACGAGCTTAAAGCATTCTCTCCTGCTCCATTGCAACCTCCAAGGTGGAACAGTTTTCGACTACTTTCTGGACAGCGAGACGAAGACCTTCCTGCCCTGGACCGAGAAGATCCCCAAATTCGAGCTGGACTCGGACCTGCCGCTGCAGGCTGTCATCGTGCACACCTCCGAGTCGATACGCCTGCGTTTTTTCCTAGATCTCCTGATGGATAAGAAGCACCCGGTGATGCTAGTGGGGAATGCCGGCTGCGGCAAGACCGTACTGGTGAACGAGAAGCTTCAATCGCTTTCTGAGAATTACGCTGTCACGACAATACCATTCAATTACTATACCACGTCCGAAATGTTGCAAAAGATCCTCGAGAAGCCGCTGGAGAAGAAGGCGGGACGCAACTACGGACCGCCCGGCAACAAGCTGCTCTGTTACTTCGTGGACGACATCAATATGCCGGAGGTGGATGCCTACGGAACGGTACAGCCGCACACGCTAATGCGGCAGCACCTGGACTACGGTCACTGGTACGACCGGAACAAGCTCACCCTAAAGGACATCCACAACTGCCAGTACGTGGCCTGCATGAACCCCACCTCCGGTAGCTTCACGATTAATCCGCGCCTGCAGCGCCACTTCTGCGTCCTGGCTGTGAGTTTTCCAGGTCCCGAGTCCATCACGGTCATGTACTCGTCCATCCTGGCACAGCACTTCGCCAACGCGGAACAGAAGTTCACTCCGATCGTCACGCGGATGACGCCCAACATTGTGGCCGCCACGATCGCTCTGCACAACAAGTGCTTGCAGGTCTTTCTGCCCACGGCAATCAAGTCGCACTACATCTTTAATCTGCGCGACATCAGCAACGTCTTTCAGGTGAGTTTCGACGATGATGGTGGATGGTTGGTAGCTTTTCAATTGCCTAATCACCTTTCAGGGACTGCTGTTCAGTTCGACAGAGTGCTTGACGGGCTCCACAGATCTTATACGCTTGTGGCAGCACGAGACACAGAGGGTGTACTCGGATAAGCTAACGGACGATAAGGACATCGATAGCTTTACCAAGATGCAGCATGACATTGTCAAGAAGTCATTCGAGGAAATTGACGAGTCCGTCATATTCGACAAGCCGAATATTTACTGTCATTTCGCTGGAGGAATTGGTGATCCTAAGTACATGCCCATCAAGGGTTGGCCTGAGCTTCACAAACTCCTTCAGGAAGCAATGTCATCGTATAATGATCTAGTCGCTGCCATGAACCTGGTGCTATTCGAGGATGCGATGATGCACGTGTGCAGGTGGGGCACACCCATATGGAGCCTCAATTGCAGTTACTAATAATGACGCCACTTTCAGGATCAATCGCATTTTAGAATCACCGCGTGGCAGCGCCTTATTGGTTGGTGTTGGTGGCAGCGGGAAACAATCTCTAGCGCGCTTGGCAGCATTCATATCCAGCTTGGAGGTCGTGCAGATACAGCTGAAGAAGGGCTACGGAGTCAATGACTTGAAGGTTTCTCAGTCTACTAGTCCCTTGCCCAACCTGACTAATCCTAACCATCAATCCATTGCAGAATGAATTTTCAGGACTTTATCTGAAGGCCGGACTAAAGAACGTTGGCATTATGTTCCTAATGACGGATGCGCAGATACCCAGTGAGGATTTCCTCGTCTTGATCAACGATATGCTCGCGGTAGGTTTACACTAATTGGTATTTAAATGTTTGGCACCGAATTTATTAATTAATTCATTCACTTTCAGACTGGCGAGATTCCGGATTTGTTTCCCGATGACGAGATTGAGAACATTATCGCAGGGGTTCGAAATGAGGTTAAAGGCGCGGGACTTGTTGATACGCGAGAAAATTGCTGGAAATTCTTCATCGATCGTGTGCGCAAGCAGCTTAAGATAGTTTTGTGCTTTTCACCAGTGGGTTCGACACTGCGTGTTCGGTCGAGAAAATTCCCGGCCATCATCAATGCCACATCCATCAATTGGTTCCACGAATGGCCTCAGGAGGCACTCATATCGGTGGCGATGAACTTCCTCGCCCAGAACAAGGTGTTGCCGGAGAACCACCGCGATTCCGTGGCCAAGTTCATGGCCTACGTCCATACATCGGTCAACACCACGTCCAAGGTGTACCTCCAGAATGAGAGGCGCTACAACTATACCACACCGAAAAGTTATCTGGAGCAGATTAACCTCTACATTAAACTACTCAACCACAAGAACGAGGACCTGCAGAGCAAGATCGAGCGTCTGGAGAACGGACTGGAGAAGCTGCGGTCCACTGCCCTCCAGGTGGCCGATCTGAAAGTGAAGCTCGCCGTCCAGGAGATCGAGCTAAAGGAGAAGAACGAGGCGGCCGACGCCCTCATCGAGATTGTGGGCATCGAGACGGAGAAGGTGCAAACGGAGAAAGCCGTGGCCGACGAGGAGGAAATGAAGGTCGCTTTGATAGCCGACGAAGTCAGCAAGAAGCAGCGGGACTGCGAGGAGGATCTCCTCAAGGCAGAGCCAGCTCTAATGGCCGCCCAGGACGCGCTGAACACCCTGAATAAGGCGAATCTCACCGAGCTCAAGAGCTTCGGTTCGCCGCCAGGCGCCGTCACCAATGTGACCGCCGCTGTGATGGTGCTGCTCTCCCAGGGTGGCAAGGTGCCTAAGGATCGCTCTTGGAAAGCGGCCAAAATCGCCATGGCCAAGGTGGACACGTTCCTCGACTCGCTGATCAACTACGACAAGGAGAACATTCACCCGGAGATCACCAAGGCCATCCAGCCCTATCTGAAGGATCCGGAATTCGAGCCGGAGTTCGTGCGCTCCAAGTCGGGGGCGGCGGCTGGTCTGTGCGCCTGGGTCATAAATATCATTAAGTTCTACGAGGTCTACTGCGACGTGGAACCCAAGCGTAAGGCCCTGGCTGCGGCAAATGCGGAACTGGCCGCTGCCCAGGACAAACTGGCTGGCATTAAGCGGAAAGTGATGGTAGGATTAGGACTCACTGACGGGCTACTCTTAGGTGATCTCTCTTAATACCAAACCATTTCCATTACAGAGCCTCGAGGAGCAACTGGGCAAGCTGACGGCGGACTTTGAGAAGGCCACTGCGGATAAGTTGCGGTGCCAACAGGAAGCGGATGCCACCCAAGCCACCATTGCCCTGGCCAATCGCCTGGTGGGCGGTCTGGCCAGTGAGAACGTACGTTGGGCCGAAGCGGTCAACAAGTGGGTATCTCGGCTACATACAAGTAAACTTCCATACTAAATGACTATGTTTATTCTAAATCAGCTTCGTCAAGCAGGGCATTACGTTGCCCGGCGATATTCTACTCATCACCGCCTTTATTTCCTATGTCGGCTGTTTCACGAAAGGATTCCGCATCGACCTCTTACTCAAGATGTGGACACCCTTTTTGAAGAGCATTGATCCGCCCATACCCACAACCGAAAATCTCGATCCCCTTTCGCTGCTGACCGACGATACCACCATCGCTATTTGGACTAATGAGGGATTACCCAGCGATCGAATGTCCATTGAGAATGCCACCATCCTGTCCAACTCGGATCGATGGCCACTGATGATCGATCCCCAGTTGCAGGGAGTCAAGTGGATCAAGCAGAAGTATGGTGAGGACTTGAAGGTGATTCGTCTAGGTCAGCGCAGTTATCTGGACATCATCGAGAAGTCTATCAATGCGGGCTGCAATGTCCTAATCGAGAATATCGACGAGAACCTGGACCCAGTGTTGGACTCTCTGCTGGGTCGAAATTTGATCAAGAAGGGAAAGTAAGTTGGAGGGTCTCGGACGTGGATTTTCCGCAAACTACATACTTATCGAACTTTTTTTTAGGGCTATCAAAATTGGAGACAAGGAGATCGAATACAACTCCAACTTCCGCCTGATCCTGCACACCAAGCTAGCTAATCCGCACTACAAGCCAGAGATGCAAGCACAAACCACACTTATTAACTTCACCGTAACACGCGATGGACTAGAGGATCAACTGCTGGCGGAAGTGGTGAAAGCCGAGCGTCCCGATCTGGAGGAGTTGAAAGCCGATCTCACAAAGCAACAGAACGACTTTAAGATCATGCTGAAGAAACTGGAGGACGATCTATTGTCGCGCCTTTCGTCGGCGGGTGAGAATATTTTAGGTGACACGGCGCTGGTGGAGAACCTGGAGACCACGAAGAGCACTGCCTCGGAGATCGAGCAGAAGGTGGCCGAGGCGAAGATTACCTCCAAGGAGATCGACAAGGCCAGAGAATACTACAGACCAGCGGCGGCCAGAGCCAGTTTGCTTTACTTTATCCTAAACGAACTAAACACTATCAATCCGATATATCAGTTTTCACTGAAGGTGGGTTTTGAGGACTTCAAGTTTAGATGGCCTTATTATTATATACTTCCTTTATTGGCAGGCTTTTAGTGTAGTGTTCCAAAAGGCCATAGCCAAGGCTGAACCTGGCGATACTTTGGATTTGCGTGTCTCCAATCTGATTGATTGTATAACGTATTCGGTGTTTCAGTACACTTCGCGTGGTCTTTTCGAATGCGACAAGCTCATCTTCGCCTCGCAAATGACATTTCAGGTAAGAGCAATCCATCAGTCATTCCAGTAGCGATTATTTGAATGCCTTCTTTCGATTCTGAATCAGATTCTTCTTATGAACGAGGAGGTTACATCGGCGGAACTGGACTTCTTGCTCCGCTTCCCGATCAAACCACATGTGACAAGTCCTGTGGACTTTCTGACCAATCAATCGTGGGGCGGAATATGCAGTCTAGCGTCCAAAGATGAATTCAGGAACTTGGACCGAGACATCGAGACCTCCTCGAAGCGCTGGAAGAAGCTGGTCGAATCGGAGCTGCCGGAAAAGGAGAAATTCCCGCAGGAGTGGAAGAACAAAACGGCTCTACAAAGACTTTGCATGATCAGGGCCTTAAGGCCAGATCGCATGACATACGCTTTAGCGTACGTACCTTCTAGTAATACTTTATTCCGGCTATATAATGATTAATCTACTTACCAAACAGCGACTTCATTGAGGAGAAACTTGGATCGAAATATGTAGAAAGCCGCGCTATGGAGTTTGCAAAATCGTACGAGGAAGCAAGTCCGTCCACCCCCATATTCTTCATCCTCTCGCCGGGTGTAAATCCACTCAAAGACGTGGAAGCGCTGGGCAAACAAATGGGCTTCAGCATGGATCTGGGTAATTTCCATAACGTGTCTTTAGGACAGGGCCAGGAAGCCATAGCAGAGGCCGCCATGGATACGGCGGCCAAGCATGGTCACTGGGTGGTTCTGCAGAACATCCATCTGGTTAGGAAGTGGCTGCCGGTGCTGGAGAAGAAGCTCGAGTACTACGCCGAGGACTCGCACCCGGACTATCGCATGTTCCTGAGTGCAGAGCCAGCCTCGACGCCTTCTGCCCACATCATACCGCAGGTATGTGTGTCCATTTGTTCTATGCTTGCTATAAAACTGTTAATTACCTTAAGAGATTAAAAA
This sequence comes from Drosophila simulans, assembly GCF_016746395.2. NCBI lineage: Eukaryota > Metazoa > Arthropoda > Insecta > Diptera > Drosophilidae > Drosophila > Drosophila simulans. The sequence continues at coordinate 5,224,732 of NC_052523.2, forward strand.
AAAAACATAATTTTTTAGTGGCTACTTTCCCATCGAATAGATTTAGTTTCTTTTAAACTAATTATACTTGTAAAATTTCAATATTGTGTTCAGGGCATCTTGGAATCATCAATTAAGATCACCAACGAGCCTCCAACTGGAATGTTGGCTAATCTCCACAAGGCGTTGGATAACTTCACCCAGGAAACACTCGAGATGTCGGGCAAGGAGGCAGAGTTCAAAGCCATTCTCTTCTCCCTCTGCTATTTCCACGCTGTAGTCGCCGAGCGTCGAAAGTTTGGACCCCAGGGCTGGAACAAGATCTATCCATTCAACGTGGGAGATCTCAACATCAGTGTGTCGGTGCTGTATAATTACCTGGAGGCGAATGCCAAGGTGCCGTGGGAGGATCTGCGCTACCTGTTCGGCGAAATTATGTACGGGGGTCATATTACGGACGACTGGGACCGAAGGCTGTGCATAACCTACTTGGAGGAATATATGCAGCCGGATTTGGTGGATGGCGAGCTCTTTCTGGCGCCCTCATTTCCCGCTCCACCCAACACGGACTACCAGGGATACCATACGTACGTGGACGAAATGATGCCGGCGGAGTCTCCGTACTTGTACGGACTACATCCCAATGCGGAGATTGGGTTCCTAACCACGCGTGCGGAGAACATCTTTCGCACGGTGTTCGAGATGCAGCCACGGGATGCTGGAGCCGGAGGAGGGGCAACTGTGACCCGCGAGGACAAGGTCAAACAGATCGTCGATGAGATCATCGAGAAGCTGCCCGAGGAGTTCAACATGGTCGAGATCATGAACAAGGTGGAGGAGCGCACGCCGTATGTGATAGTGGCCTTTCAGGAGTGCGAGCGGATGAACTTCCTCACCAGCGAGATGAAGCGCAGCCTGAAGGAGTTGGACTTGGGCTTAAAGGGTGAATTGACCATTACATCGGACATGGAGGTGCTGGAGAATTCACTGTTTTTGGATCAAGTGCCGCCCATTTGGACGCAACGTGCGTATCCTTCGCTCTTGGGTCTCAACAACTGGTTCATCGATCTGTGCCTGCGTCTGCGCGAACTGGAGACCTGGTCCACTGATTTTGTAGTGAGTGAATCGTAATGCAAACTTCGCTCAACAGATCCCCTAAAATACCTTCCCAAAGCTACCCTCCTGTGTCTGGCTGGCTGGATTCTTCAATCCCCAATCTCTGCTCACGGCGATTATGCAGAGCACCGCCCGTAGAAACGACCTGCCGCTGGACAAGATGTGCCTCCAGTGTGACGTGACCAAAAAGCAGAAGGAGGAATTTACGTGAGTGTCGCTTCCATTGCCCCGCCAATTCCCAATTGACTCTTGACGTGACCCCTTTCCCGGGAATGTTTACACTATCATAAGCAATCTCAAATTCGCAATCGTCACAGATTCCAAGAATATTTGATCAGTTTAACTTTAGATGGTCAGTTTCTTCTAAAATGGTATTTACTGTACCATTGTAACAAATTTCACTCTTATTTGTTTAATCCCGAAACATTTTAGTTAGGAACGAAATCACTGAATCTATGAATTAGCTCTAAAATATTTTCCCCCAAACGTAATCTAATGGTCCGCTCGACCTTATTTGCTCATAGCTCAAACCCAATCGCATAATGAATGTAATGTTGTGACATGTAATCATGCCTCCAAGCTGGAAAAAATCCAGCTGCGGCCAATGGCCAGCGAGTGCGAGTCTAAAAATAGGCACAATGCTATTTCATAAGAGCTAATTTTAAACCAGCACTGGAATATAAATATGTGAGACTTATTAATAGACCGCAAATTACAATTGTCTATTTACCCAACGGCTGATTGGGCTGATGAGCTGATGGGCTGAGTGGCTGATGAGCTGATTGCTTATTAAGTGGCGCCCCGCCAGCCACGTTTCACATGGCGACGCTGGTGGGAGAACAATGGAGATCCGTCGCGCCGTCGTCGGAATTAATATGCATCTCTGCATGGAGATTAGCATCGACACCCGCCCCTTTTAGTTGGCTCTGGGCTAGACCTGTGGCTATCTATAGCTACGAGTATGGTCGCGGCATCTGAGATGATCTTGTAATTGCAGGACGGCACCGCGCGACGGCTGCTGCGTGCATGGGATCTTCATGGAGGGCGCCAGGTGGGACATACAGCAGGGTATCATCATGGAGTCGCGCCTCAAGGAGCTCTACCCATCCATGCCGGTGATCAACATTCGGGTGAGTTGGAAATGCAAATCGGGCAAATGCTAAAATCCGCAAATCGGCGAATCGAGGGCGGATCTGTGGCGTCCAAGTGCTGGCGCATGTTGGCATAAATTCGAAAACTAGATTCAACGCCATTATTCTACTACACTGAATGCGATTCCGATTCAATTTAACCTCGTCTATGTACCGCAGGCAATCACTCAAGATAAGCAAGATCTGAGGAACATGTACGAGTGCCCGGTCTACAAGACCCGCACCCGAGGCCCCACCACCTATGTGTCCAACTTGAATCTGAAGACCAAAGACAAGCCGGGCAAATGGATCCTGGCCGGCGTAGCGCTGCTCTTGCAGACCTAGATGGCTAAATGGCTAACTGCTTAATGCTTAACATAACTTAGTTATCTAACTTAACTTAGTTCAAACGATTTCGTAGTTCTTTTCTAGTTCACAACGTAGAACAATAATAGTCATAAGCTAGACCAATGTACCAAGTTTTATCGTAGACTCCAAGTTTGACTTTCGATTTATTTATTAGAGTGCACCGTTTTCATAATAAAACACCTCCTAAGTAGACTTGCCTTAGGCGCACTAGCATAAAACCTTAAAGAAATGCTGAACGTATTTTGTCTGGAATGGGGATTCATTGTGGTATATTGATACACATAATGCAGATAGGTAAAACCGAACTTTATTCTTTTCGCCTTGACTTCATTTGTTTACCATGCAATTGTTTACATTCGGTAGGTAATACCCCGTGTAAACCACCATACCGCCAATTGATAATGTTTTTTTCGCGGCGAATGCGACTTAACGCTGCCTGCGTAGTCGGCAGCTGATAAGTCTGAAAATTCCAAAAATCTTAATGGAAATGCTAAATCCAATGCGTCGCGTATCCATAAATAACAAGCGTAATATACATTCGTATCTGTATCTGGGGGGAAGCAGCATCAAAGAAAATTCATAGACACTGCCGAGTGGAGTGAACTCGTGGCCATCGCAAACTGAAACAAATAATTTTCATATTTTTTGCCCTGCTTTCTTTTTTTTCTTTTATATTTTTATTTCGTCTTATTTGTACTGCGACGACCTGACTCTCCCGCTCTGTAGAGCTCCATGGAGCTCTCAGATTGCGATAAGCGTGTGCCGAGTCTGTTCGGAAATGCTGACGAAATTTTGAACGATTTTCGAAGCATCGCGAGCATCTCAGTATTGAGCGGTACGTGAACCAATTGACAGCGGTCAGCGATGAGGAGCAAACTTTTTAGTGACTGCATAAATACATGAATAATTCAAACTCAAAAAACCCAGCAGCAACAACAAGCTGGTCCACGACAACGTGACCTGCCTGTAGAGTTATCGATCAAACGACCGACCCGACCGATCCATCGATCCACCGATCTACCGATCTACCCATCCGATTTCGGAGCCCTGCCCCGCTTCATCTGGCGTATTCCAGCCCAGCTAAAAGCAGCCGCATCCCGCACCATTCCCAATACCAAATACAAAATACAAAATACAAAATACCCAATAACCAATACCCAATACCAAAGGAAAAAACACAATAAAACAATCTGAAATCAGAAATCAACTACAGGCGAAATGTGCGGAGAAACAAAAAGAAAATTAAAGACGACGACACGAGCGTAAATTTTTTTAGCATGAAAAAATTCTATAAAACTAACAGGCACTGTGTGGTCGGACATCATTCGTGCGCTACGACGGCAGACGACAGCCGCAGATACAGATACAGATACGGATACCGAGATACAGATTCAGATACCAAATACCGAGATACAGATAGCCGGTCGGACGGACAGGCCCTGATTGATTGATTGCCGAACCCGGCCCCATCTCCTGCCCAAAAAATCCAAAATCAAAGCCCAAAACCAAACCCAAACCAGACTCAAAATCTCTCTGCATCAAAGTATCTGCAACAGCAACAGCAACAGCACCGTCATCGGCATCGGCATCGGCATCGACATCCCAGCATCCAACCAACATCTAACAGCGGTCAGCATCCCAGCATACCAATACCAATCCGATACGAATCCCAGTCCCAGCGGACATCGTCCAGCCGCCAAGCCATCAATCAGTCAACCGAGTCACCGCGTCAGTTAGTCAATCGAATCGACTAGCCAGCCCACTCGACTTTTGCTTTTGCTGGCTGGAGGATATCTTCGGTCGGCGCTTTAGTTTCAGTTCGCATTTGGACGCGTGCTGTGCGGCCTCGCCGATAGAGAGATTCGGATCGGAACGGAATCGGAATTCTGAATTCTCAGTACTCAGCTCTCAGTACTCAGTGCTAAGTTCTCAGTTCTTAACGCTCAATTCTCAGTTATGAGCTCTACATTCTGAATCAGAATTAGAATTAGAATCAGAATCAGAAAGGAAAAAGAATCGTGCGCGAATTAATCTACAACGTAACGAGAACCAAAACACTGCCGCACACACGTGTCTGAAGTTCAGTGACAAGCCCCAAATCAGGCGTCTATATTCAATTGAATATATATAAATCGTGAAATCGTAAAACAATTTTAATCAGCTAGAAACCAAGCGCAGGCACGGCATAATTAATTCGTCTGACCCGCAAAGTTCTTGCAAAGCAAATACGATTGTGCAAAGTGTTGGCCATCGCATCGTTAAAGTGAAAACTACTCCTCCAGCCAATCCGAAAACTAAATCAACTAGTAACAGCATGAAGCTCTCAGCAGTATTGTTGGCCAGTAAGTATATAGTTTAAACTAATTGCTGGGAAAGATTAAAGATACACCGAAATCCTCGCTGTGCACTGAATCACATTTCGCGACGTGAGATGAAAGAAAAGCAGGATTTATGTGGAATTTTGTGTCATTAAAATATAATTATTTTCCCTGGGGGTTCATTTCTGTTTAATTTGAAGAAATTCCAAACATTTTTATGTTAAATAAACAACATCTTTACGACCCTTTCTAAGAAAATTTGGTATGCTTTAAACTTAATTTTTATGTTTGCTAAAAATGCGAGGTCAAACTAGTGTATATACAATTCATTTGGCACAGGGTTTAACATTTAAAGCATTCTTATCAATAAAAAATAAATAAATCAATTTCAAGTGTATAACTGAGCGACTCTCCTTGAAAACATTTAAATCGCATTCATTAATTCTTCCAAATACTATATAAGGGGTTTTCCCAAAAATATATTAAATTGTATACAATTCAATTTAAATTTATGTGAATGTATGCATGTATCTTACAGCTTCTGAGTTTTGCAAATAAATGTGTGATGATCAGAACTTCTGCGTCAAAAAAAGGTAACCCACAAAGTGGAGACCCTAAACTGCAAAATCGCGTGATAGGAGGCTGAAACTTACGTAGCTTACATAAAGAAAACGATTTCGAAATACAATGAAGAGTATTTTGCACAGGCCCAATGAACTTCATTCATTTGCAATCGCAAACCTATGAATGGAAAATTTCATACTTCGATTGAGTCATTGGGTTAGACACCCCAGCAACGCAGCTCGGTAGTGCGGACTTGGTTCCGTTGCGTGCCAGCATGGCTAATTGGGTATGCAGCGCTAATTCCAGGGTACGTCAATCGCCCCTCCCATAGGAAAGTCAGGCACTCCGATTCGTTGGCATTGCCAGACGCTCTGGCGTCGCGGAGAATCAATGGGCGGACATGGGCGATGTGATTGTGGGTGATATCATGGGCGATGGGCTGATCAGGGCACTTTGTATGCGGGCCCGGCTGACGGGCAGTGGTTCTTTCGCACGCCTCCTGCCTAACTAATTGGGTCTGATGCCTCCGTCTATTTATAGTGGCGCTGTTCGCCCTCTCGCTGGTCCAGTGCCTCGGCCTGCCCGATCCCAGCACCAAGTGCGTCATGGAGTGCGACACGCAGGAGTACCGATCCATTTGCGCTGCGGACGACAAGGGCTCCACCAAGACCTATCGCAATCTGTGCGTGATGAAGACGGAAAATTGTCTCCAGAATGCAAGTAAGTGTAGATGATTTAACCCACATTACTACCATCAAATATTATTACAATTATCTACAAATGATTATTAATTAAAACCCTTTCTCGTGCTCTTCCTTAGACTTTCAAAAGATCAGCGACAAGGAGTGTCCGTAGAGCTATGGATCCATTGATCTGTAGTCCAGCGGAAATAACTTAATCATGGAGGAGAACGAGTTGTCGCGGTTTGGCATTCCGGAGGACTCATCTTTCTCGCGTGGTATTTGTGTGTGATATTTTTAAGTTGTACTTCAACGGAATACAGAAAACACGCCCCGAACGTAATGCATAATGATAATGTATTCTAAAATTATTAATAATAAATATTAAATAAAATAATCGTAACACGCAAAGCCCACCTCGGTTCCTTGACCATCACAATGTTGACAAGGCGTAATAGGCGATGATGTCATTTCCGTTTCACCCCAACGAACAGCCAATCCGTCGTCTAAACATCTTCTAATCGGTGCCCTGTATTTCTCGGATTGGAATTAAGTCATCAGACCGATTTAGAAAATCGGATCTTGATTATCAGCACACACAAACGCAGCTGCTTTACCGGCTTTTACAAAATGTTTCGAGGGGACATATTTCGGTGTAATTCAGTTCAGTACAGAAAAATCAATTTTGAGTTTGTTTTCTCATTTAATTTTTGAAAGCAATAAAGTTGTCTAACAAGATTTCTTTGGGGCTTTGCGCCGTTTAACAGTAATTATAGTTTGAACAAAGCATTTGATCGCAAGTAGACATTGAGATTTAAAATTGGTAACCCTATATACATACATATATTTCGGTGGGTCAAATTTGAAACCAGCTCGTCATTTCCAAATAAACAATAAACTGACTTTAGGCGCGTTTTTCAAATCAGCAGTATTTTATATGAACTTAAACTTCTCATATATTCCAATTCACAAAGGACACCGTTTAAAACCGTGACTGCTTTTGAAGATAAATGATTTATCAAAAAACTTTACATGTTTATTCATTCGAATACTTTAGATATGTGACATAGAAATGTCTTCTTTTAAAACTTATTGATTTGACAGTCGAAAAAATAAACTACGAATCTTAGAAACCTGCTATGATTGCCTAGTTGACCTTTCCTGTTTCTTTGGAAATGTGACCATTTAGTTTCCGGAATAGGAACTTAGTTATATCCCTCAAATTGACCCAGCCAAGTAATACATTAATCGAATTAATACATTAAAACTGCTGGAGTCGCAGCTCCACTTGAAGAGCAATACAGGCCCGTCGTTCCTCCTTTAGTTCCATGCCCAGCATATTCTTCTTGTGCTCCAGCAGCGCATTCTCCCGTGTATAGTGCTCGATTATTCGCTCATAGTCGGATTCTGGGGGAGCCTGAGATCCCGAGGCCAAGGAGGCCATTTGACTGTTTATTGACTGCTGCTCGTACAGCTGCTTGAGCCTATAGACTTCGTTGCGCTCGGCGACGATACGTGCTTTTAGTTCATTCTGCCATTCCATCAGCTCGTCATATTCAATTTGCAGCCGCAGCAAATTTTCGCGGTGCGGATTTGACTTGGGGAGCAAAATAAAGCCAGTGCTGGGATCAATAGTAAAATCGTTGGGAGCATCTTTCGGAGTTAGTGTATCGGTTTTTGGCTCTTCCTGGGAAATACTGTTGTTCGTAGATACGGCCGGAGTGACTGATGGTTTGGAATCAGTGGTATCTTCACTGGCTACCGCGGGCGGAGCACTGCTGCTGTTGTCTACTTCCTCCGCAGTCTTTTCCTGTTTCTTCTCAAAAGTGCGTAGTTTCCGCTTCAGCTGGGTAATGATGCGCTGCACTTCCCACAGCTGTTCCTCTCGTTTCTTGGTAATGAACCCGGCGTTCATTTCGCTGTGGATCTGGGACAGGAGGCTGTCTTGCTTGCGCAACTCCGTCTGGATGTCCTCCGGCGTATCCGGAAGCTTTGGGCTGGCCGATGTTAACGGGGGCACATACCTAAGAGATGACAATTTAGTCAGATGATAACTTTGTTTAAATGTGTGCCATTCTGCCTGATTAGGAAACTGGGGATACGCGGAAAGCGCTTCTGTTTACGGGGTAATGTGCTCATCCTCGGTAGCAAAAAAATCGACTAAATCTGGGGACTTTTATAGCAGCAATCTTATCAAATGACAACAGTGGTGGGAATTGTCTGGGTTTGTATTAGTACCTATTATATTATCATATCATATTCAAACCAATTTATATCATATGAATATGGAAACCAGACACTAACAGTTTAGTAGTTAACTTCTTAGCAATGATTTCGATTCGACTTGTGACTTAACTTTAGTTGTTAGATGTGGTCTTCTCTTTTACCAACACAAAGGTACTTAGATATTTCCCACCACTGTTATCCGGCTAGCCGGTGTTTGCTCACTTTATCAGCTGGACGTCTGCGAACAAGTTGTTGCAGTGGCAGAGTAGGGCCACCATTAGTCGGTGAGACATCTGGAGCGTCGGACTGAGCAACATAGCCAGGGACTGAGCGTTGAGCTTATTGTGTCTTTCCTGCTGGATCACCGCGTCGAAGTGGAGCAGCACCCACGCCAAGAGGGTGCGGTTGCACTTGGGCAACTGTTCAAGCAGCTGCTGCAGCTCTGCCTGCTGCGTGGTTACCTTCGGATGAGAGGCTACCTCCTCAAAGCGGGCCACCAGATCGGTGGTCAGCAGTGGCTCCGGCAGTTCGCGCAGGAAGAGCTTCAGCAGACTGCAGGCGGTAGGCAGGTTGAGCTCATCAACGGCGGAGTCGTGCTCCCGGTTGTTGTACAACCGCTTAAAGTGCATCAGACGCGTCTTGATGGGCTCAATCTTGTAGATCTGCTCACACTTCAGGTGATCCTGCAGGAAGTCGATGCAGTCGCGCACAACCAGGGGAATGTCCACGCCGTCGTGGCAGCGGGATCGTTCGGTGGCCAAGCTGACGGACACCCCGAAGACGGGATATCCAAGTGCCAGCACTTCCTCGGCGGCGGAGGCGTCGTCCTGCTGTTGCGACAGCTGCTTGCTCTTCTTATCCTTTTTGTCCTTCTTGTCAGCCTTCTTGTCCTTTTCCTTGCGCTTCTCCTCCTTGTCCTTCTTCTTGGGCTCATCACGGTCCTTGTCCTTATCCCGCTCTTTCTCCTTGACCTTGTGGGAGACGGAAGGCTCCTCCTCCGCGTGCTTCGAGTCTTTTTCGGACTTGTCCCGGGACTTTTCCCGCTTCTCCTTGCTCTTGGAGCTGGTGAACTTGAAGGTCTTTGACTTTTTCGACTTGGATGGACTTCTGAGAATAAAGAAAAAATATTACTAGTCTCTGGGTCAGCTGACATGCACCCACTTGGTGTCCAGCTCTTCCTCCGGCGAGCTCTCGCCCTCCAGAGCGGCGTATCCTCGATCCTTGCCCTTTTCCTTCTTGTCCTTGCGCCGGCCGATCAACAAGTCCTTCTTGCTGTGGTCATGATCCTCACTAACTGCAAAGGCAAGGTGAGTCCATTGATTTTTTCCCAGCTTACGCCCACATCTTTGCGCTCCACTCACAGTCGCTCTCCTCCTTGCTCTTCCTCGACTTAGCGTCCGCCGCCTCGGAGGCGTACAGCCCGGGAAACTCCTTCTCCTCGGGACTGTCGAAATCCATCACGAATAATCACTTCGCCAGCAGTAAATAAATATAAACAATTGCCGTAAACAACATATGCAACAAATAATCGATTGCTTAATCGAAATCGCCGCTGCTATCCAACACTGATTAGTGCACAGGTGGCGCTACTGTGTCATGTAGAAAAAATGTAGTAACGGTGTAGATATTTAAAAAAGTCAAATTGAAACAAGAGAGTACGCTACAGTCGAGTTCCTCAACTACAGATACCTGTTACTCAGCTGAACGAAATGCAAGCACGAGCAGCCGCTACTAGCGGCTAAATTTATTGACCAAAGGTACATATATGTCCATACAATTTAATTTATTTAAAACCTCCAAAAAAGTGGTACAAGAGTACCACATCTGTCACTACAGGATTTTGTAAATTGTGGGCACTAGAGTGGGCGTGGTGAAAATGTTTTTTGGACACGTATACAAATGCTGAAACTATTTATAAAATAAAAGGGAATCAAACCCATTTTTCAGGGTGGGGGCGGTTTGTTAACTTCTAAACTCACAGAAACCGAAACCAGAATACAGCAATGAAAAAGGACATTTCGTTTATTAAGTTAAATAATATTCATATATTTATGTATATATTTGATTAAATTAATACGTTTTCGACACAGTGTTCTTAATGGGGTCGGAAACTCTTCCATATACCTGATGCATTCTTTTTACTTTACGAGTAGGCGGTTGTATAGCAAATAAGTTAATCAGTATAATTATTTCACCACCAATCAATTCCGCGGTGCATCGCTTATCACTCAGCTGGAGTAGGGGTAAAGAGTAGAGAGGTGGAGGATTAGGTCGCATCCATTACCGGCAAGCCAAACAAATGCTAATAGTGCGAACTGATGCGGCTGATGCAATTTCGCCCGGTGGATTGCGGCATCTCCAAAATGCTACGCAGATTAGCTTGCGGCCACTATAAACTGGCCATCAGCAGTTGGGAGCCGTTGAGAGCCAAGGATAGTGGCGTGGCCATCGTTGTCGTGGTCGCGTTTCCGCTAATTGCTCTATTTGGCAGACAGACACTGCCGGAATAGGCCATAACCAGTCCGGCAATCAGGGTCAGCAGGAAAGTCAGGCCCAGGAGCCCGCAGCTGAGCCGCCGCACGGCCTGCCACCAGGGATCCAGAGCGAAGCGCTGGAGCTCCTCCAGCGTCAGTCCGTAGGAATAGCTGCGAAAGAAGCGGGCAGGCGGCACTGTGTAACGAAGTTATTTTTTAATGAAATGCGACGGAAAGCGTTTACTCAGCAGTTGTGAAAATGGGCTCATAATCCTTTGGATCCTTCCCCGTCGCGGGCACAACAATGATGTGCTGTTGCTGCCGCTGCTGATGTCCTTGTTGCGTTGCCAGAAGCGCTGTCTTCTCGTTGCAGGACATATTTGCCGTGAGGTATCCTGGATGTGTGCCGAACAAGGGTATACGCAGTTAATGTAACTTTATCTGTAACAATAAATTAAAATAATAATAATAATAAACTTTATTCAAATGACTGATGATTGATATATGATAACTATGACATGTATCTTTCGTTTTTATCAATAGCACCAAAGGCTCGAAAGATAACAATAGATATGAACTGGGTATTTTACAGTCCGTACCTTTTTCAGCCCTTCTCCCGGCTGGAAATTGCTCCGTTCACAACTGGCGGACTACTGGCGACTGGCTTCGTTCTGTCGCAACTTTAATTAGCTTGCAGCTGGGTTGTCTCTCCGTCCCATTGCTTTATTGCCATTGCTGTTTGTCTTTGTGCTCGGTCCGGATTCCTGTAAACAACTTTATCTCCGCGGGCCGTGGCGCTCCGCTCATCTTCCGCAACCGGCGGTTGGTCTTATCTGGAATCGCTTTTTTGGGGCATTACATAACCGCAGCAGAGAAGTCGCCTCCCCCAGTTTCCCATAGCGATAAGGATAAGCCCAAGACTTCAGGGAAGTGAAAAGATCACAGCCAGATCGATCGGTTTAATGTGTTAGTTTATTGGGATTCGGTTGGTAAACATGCACGGAATACATATATTCGTATGCCAGTAACTCTAGGGCCTAGGCTCTATTCGATTCGATAAGGTAATACGATAAGCCATATACTCCTTCGATTCTCAGAAGATCCTAGCTTTCGTTACGACAACGGGTATTTTCTTATAGTGAGTACGAGTATATATATTCAAATATGTAGCTTTCGATTGGGTATTTTCTTATAGCGTGTTGAAGTGAGAAGAGATACGGTTAGTGAGATCGGTGGATCGTCACCCCAAGCATATGCTACATAAAACTACATATGATGTGGTATTCGATCTATTCGACTATTTGCATACTTTATCGGTTTAGTAAATACGAGTATATGTTTGTAGTTGCTTTGGTTTTTGGGTAAAATCACATTCATAAGTATACATTTAAAAATGCAGGTATAATTTGAATTCGAAAAAACACGATAAGAAACAGCAAATGATTAATATTGTACAATACACATACATATTAACTGCTTCGTCTGCCCATCAAAACATATAGATATAGATTCGAATTCTATCAACTATGGTACACATATGTATGTAATTGATTTCAAAACTCGTCAAATTAATAGGGACATACAAAATTAGACATATAGATTCGAACCCTATCATTTAGTTGTGCAACTGATTTTGAAATTGTTTAAATCAATACAAAATGTTTAAGGACGCAATCAGAGTAAAGTGGAAACTATAATTTACTAAAGTAACATGCTCTTTCTCTTCATTCAGATACGCTTTCTACTCCTAGTTCTCTAGAAGTACCTACACCCTATGTCGGAAGCACTTAAATCGTTTTATTTGCCTTTGCCATTAAAGATAATCGTCTATGGGTAATTTGTTTGCATGTCTGCTTATATATCTGGTTATCCTCTGTGTCGTATTGTTACATTCACTGCTCCTCAGCACTTGCCCATATACTATTCATATACTATTCGCTTTATTCGCACTATATTGATTTCCTTGCCACGGATTTCTTACCCTGACCCTGGTCGATTTTTTGTAACCGTCTGTTAACTGCATTTATATCTCGCGATCTATGAAAAACCTAGGAGTGTTCAGACATCGTCTGAAGTTCGTTTTTAATAAGGAAAATAAAAAGGCAATGATTGAAATAAATTTAAAAAGAAATTTAATTATAATATCTAGCAGTAAACGTTGACAGTATAACTTAGTACATTATTATTTATTGATGTTTGTATATTTATTAAATTGTTTAATAGTTCGTATATGTATGCAGTAATTAATAATCAATTACGTCTAAATTTGGCGCAGTTTTCTCAACGAGTTCCCCGTATAGTTGTGTGACCCCAAATATATAATACAAATTTATGCATGTGGCTATAAATATCATTAGGCTCCTCTTCCCACCATTAATTTGCTAGAATTTTGCTATATGAAAAATAGTACAACATTATACAAAAAATATGTACCTGCTGGTTACATTTGGTTTACAATCAATTCTTGTAATTTTCCTTATTACTTCGCTATTGTTTTGGTGTTGCCTTAATATCCAGGTTTCTCTTCTTCGATACCAGCGACGTAAGCGAATAGAAAGTCTTTTTTAAGTAAATTGATTAGTGCTCACTGGTAGTACTCGTAGTTCTTTATAGTGCAGTGTGGACACACTGATGGTCTTTCTGGCTAATCGCTAACAGCTAATCGCTAGTAAGTAGTGCCGCCTTTTGCTTTGGTCAGAGTTAATGAAAGTGTTGCTAGTTGGACTTGTGTCGATAGTGTGAGGTGACTAGAACTAGTTGTCAAGGAGGCCCCTATTCAGTAGTAGTAGTTATATTTGTAGTATTTGTAGTAGATGGCTAGAGGGACTGCGTTTCTTCTTGGCTAAAACCTTTAGATCTCTTCTAAAACTTACACATGTATTAAATTAACAATGGTATTCGGCAAATGGAGAGACAATATCGAGTTTGGAGTACGGAACACGATTTAAACTCTAAATGGATTCCGATTTTCCCGTTTTGATTTTATGGGGTCGATTAAGTACAGCTTTAACAAACAACAACAATGACTTAAGTTGTACACAGAATGATATAATAAATATAATCGTATTCTTTAGAAAGTAAATTAAGTATATATGGCATAACAGTAAATGATCTCGTTACGGTTACAAGATTGCTGAGCCGTGGCAGCCTTTCTGTATTTACAATTCATATATGAATAGAGACAATAATCGTAAAAATGGTTTGTATATAAGCCTGGCTTAAACCTAGTTAAACTTTTAAATTTTACTTTTAGTATTAACATAAATTTTACACAAGAAATATTTATATATCGCGCCGAGCACATTCATATATATATAAATCAATTTCATAAGTTTACATATAAAAACTGCATCTACAGCATCTTTCGATAGCATCTAAGTATCGGTTAGCTCCCTTTTCCGCCGTAAGGTTTCTTCAATTTGACGGAAAAGTCCAACGCCATTGCGAATAACCAAGCCAAAGCCAAACCAACGCGGCTGCGAGCTCCTTAAACCCGGATGACGTCGTAGGCTTCCAGTATGCATATGACCACGTAGAACACCCACAGGAACACCAGGATCGCTGCGCTGATGTACTTCGATACTTTCGGACCGCCCAGCTCGGCGCCAATGCCCTTGTGCCAGCGCCGGAACATGATGAGCATTATGGCAATCAGGGCCTCGCCGCAGAAGAGCGCCACGGCAAATCCAATGCTAGAATTACAAATTTGTTAGAATAAGGGATATTATACTTAGACACTGTAGTTAAAATACTGCAATTATTATGTTATTTCTTAAATTTAGTCAAAGACAAAATCCACTGTGCTATCCAGTCTACTTGCCCAAGTTTCAAAAATATAAGTATTTAATTTAAAGATATTTAAGTACTAATTTTGGGACAAGCACTTTAAATTTTAAAGATTTACTAAAGGATTACTCACGTTCCCGGCTCCACGTTGAAGGTCATGCCATGGGAGCTGTGGTAGACGGCGGCAATGGTCCAGGCCAGGCCGATGCCCAGGAACACGTTGACCGCATTGCTGCCCGTGACATTGCCGATGCAATTATCGGCACCCTCGTCATGTTTGGCGGCAATCATGCTGGCGAATGTATCTGGAGGGATGGGAGTCCGGTGTTTATAAAGGTTACATTTCAGCCGGCGGTTTCGGATCACTCACCTGGTATGCTTGTGCCCAGGGCGACAAACAGGATGGCCGTTACCGAGTCCTTGATGTTGAGGGCGCAGCCGAAATAGGAGGCGGCATCTCCGATGATGGCAGTGATGACGCCAATCACGAATATGGACACCACAAAGGTAACGTAGCCGCCGCAAATGTCTGCAATCGGGACGGTAGTTATAGATTGAATCCTTGGACAGGAAAAGGATACTTACCAGTGGGCGGCACAAATGCAAAGAGAACCTTCCAGAAGAGGCAGATGAAGTGGCTCACGTAGCTGAAGCAACTGGGCACCTCCTCCTCCTCATCGTCGTTATCAAACTCACTTTCATCGGCTGCAAAAGTTTGTTTGCATCATGAAAATGGATTGATTGCAAATTGAAAAAACCGAGTTGGTTTACCTGGGATAACGGTGAGGGCATCTTTGAACTGTTCCTTCCAGGATGAAGTGCCAAGGACGGCAGAAACGTTCGCTTTGGCCACCAGTTTGTCGACTGTAGCCTGAATGTGTCATAAAAGAATAATGATAATAAACTGAAGCTAACAACCTTATATACCTTCAAAAAGAACGGATTCGAAACACCCTTTAGAAAAGGCAGAGTCAAAACACAGGATTGATGGCCAACTTTTCCCCAGCTCACATTACGTATACGCCACCGACAGACAATAAGCACACACAGACCCAAAACAAACAGAGCACTCAACGTGTCATTTGGAGATTTGCACACAATTAGGTGCTTATTTGCCGTGCACCTGAGCGCTTTACGGTAACTCGATATGGCGCTCGGATAAGGACGTGGCTTTCCACCTGGGATTCATAATGGGTGCGACTGTCTCGCATTCACTTTACTGCGCGGGTGTAAATGTGAGCTGGGATTTACTGGCCGTCAAGTGAATGTGATTGTCTTTCATTAGCATTTTGAAACTATTTGGATATACGTATATATGCTAGGTGGTCAATGCAATCCAATCCAATCAAGGGTAATCCACTCACCTTGAATTCCTGGCTCTCTCGAATGCGCACATATGCGGTGGTCAGTTCTCCGTTTCTCGGCTTACTCAGCAACAGGATGCGATCCAGTTCGGTCAGATCCTGAACGGGTTTTTTCTCGACCTCCTTGATTTTGGCTGCCAATTCATCGTCTGCCAGGGAGGTGATCAAATAGTTAATCAACTGATTATGATTTAGATTAGTAAACACCGTATTGCATGCAGCCACATCCCCACAACGGAATATCTTAAGATTAGATGGAGTAAAATAGGGTATAACTAGACAGACATAGTTTGTGGTGGCATACAAACGAAGTGGTGACGGGAAATAGATAAAAAAGAGAGATTAAAGCGGGGTTTTACAAATATATATATATATATATATATACTTCAACTAAAGCACACATACGCCCCAATTAGTTCGAAACTAATTAGAAACATATGGCGGTAATGGGATGCGGGCTTTAATTGAAGAGGGGGAAGTCAACCGAAGGGGAGGATAGCAAAATCAAAAACTCATTGAAGGGTCAACATATCGTCTTGAAAATAAAAACTCTTTAAAAGCACTTTACGTTTCAGACCACTGACTTCAATGAGCTTGCGAAATGTATATATATGTAAGTGCCATCAGGATGCAATTGGGTGGAAAATAGAAATTTAAAAACTGCATATTAGACAGACAGAGACATAAGCAAAGGACAGATTTGCAGATTGACAGGCTGAAGGATTGAAGGATTGACAGAACCAGGCATGCAAAAGGTCACATCTTGACATTAGGACCCCCGATTTGAATGACTCACGAGTGGGTTCTCCGGAATGTTCGTGTTTTTCTACAGACATCGACAAAGGCGAATCGAGAATGGATGGTGTGTTTTTGGGGGTAGAGTTCAGAGAATCGTTGTTAAAAGGTCTCGAACATGTTGGATATTGCTTCAACAATCACTTTCTAAATATTCAGTTAACCAATATGCGATGACTGTGGTGGTTGGTCTTTAATCGGGTTGTTACATTTAGCTTTGGTTTTAATTCTCCAGAGGATCAAAGCACGCACACAGATACATAGATACTTGACAAGACAGAACTGAATACATCGACATGGACTTAACTTAGGTCAGAAGCCGTTCACGCTTAAACTATATTGCCTTAGGTCTAGAACACACAGATAATACACGGTAAACGGAAATCAAGAAGGAACACAAATTACGGAAACAAAAGCCAAATATCGGTTACTAATCAGCGGTTACGTGTATTACTTACAAATCGATTTGGCGATGCAGAGAGGCATGTTTGAGTGGTACCGATGATATGGATCGGTATAGATCGGGATCGGATCATATCATATCATATCAGATCGGATCGGATCGAATTCGAGCAGCAAGTCGGGGCACAGGCACACAACAATGTGGGAGGAGCGGGCACAAGCGCGTTTACAAATGTCCGCCGAGCATAGAGATAACCAAAACATTACCAAAAACTGTGACCTGGTCTAACTTTATTTCAATTGAAGACGAACCCGGCTTACTTGCTTGGTGGCTTGGTGCTTTTTTGCTTTGATTTTAAGTATTACTTTACAGAAGCTTGAAGCTTGCATTTATCAAGTGCGTGGCTGCTGCGTCGAAAAAAGCGCAATTGTTCGGGATAAATGCAGATGCAGTTACACAAACACACACAGATACTCAATGCCCAAACATTCAGATACATTTATGAATACGACACCGATATATTTTATGTACACGACGAGTGGGCTAATGGTGGTTAGTCGATCAAAATAATAGAAAACTCATGAAATGATAATGCCGACCGCTTACTAGCATCTCTCTCCATTGATCACCTTTTCTGGCATATTCACTATTAACTGAACACTTGAAATGGTCGATCGATCACGCAATATGCAAATATGTGGCAAAAGAACAGACGTTTACATACCAAAAAATCGATTGAAAAATGATTCCTTATTAGTGTCATCTGCGTGAGGATTGATCATGTGTCATTTACGGAGGCGAGTGGTTCGATTGGATTAGAGAGACAAGTATGAGGAATGTTTAATCTAGTTCATGTTATGGTCACAAGCAAATGTCGATGGTTAGTACGGGGGATCTATTGGGATGTGGTGGTGCTGCGGAGTAGGGGAACTTAGATGGACAGGATCTGATCTTTGTGGACTGAGACTAGCATTTGATTTGGGGCTACGGAGATGCGAGTGAGTTATTCTAATTGCTCTAACTTCGATGAGGAAGAAACAACACAAAATATATATTTTCTGCCCATTGCCAATAAATATATGTGGTATATCCAAAGGAAACAAATAATTGTACACAGAAGGGAATGGGGAAATAAATATTTAAGAGAAAACATAAACAGGAAGGGGTATCTTCTAAGGTTGAAACATACACAACACCTAAAAAATACGCAATTAATTTATATATATTTCTTATTCTCGTGAAATGGCAGAATTTTCAGGGTTTAACCAAAACCAAACGAATAAAATGAATTTGCACTTTTTTGCCCGCAATTTCCGCACTCGGTGAAGGAAACAAATGGAGCAGAAAGTAAATGTTACTCTCAAGAATCCGAAACCCGAAAGAGATTTTTCGCCTTTCCCCTTTTTCGTTCCACATTTCAGCGCTCTACGCTTTCGTGTTCAATTAAAATAAAATTAATTAATGCACAATTCAAGGCTTACGGTAGTGAGTGGAATCTAGAAGCATAAAGAACACAAATTAAAGACCAAAAAGTATAAAAGAACCCATGAGGCGATAGGATGCGAAAAGACATACGAAACCAGGTAACAATTTGGTTCAATTCAAATTGGAATTTCCAATTTATAAAGTTTTCGTTTCATTTTTCTGTTCTCGTTCATTTGGGCTTTTCCACCTGTTTTTAATATTCGGGGTCAAAGCGAAAGAGTCAGAAGGGGTTGGAGTTGGGGGCTGGGTATATAGGTATATGGGAACATGGGGCTAAAAGTTTGGGTGCTGAAGTGTTGGTGTCCCGGGTGTCGCAGGTTGAACTTCTCAACAGGACAGATAAGAACTTGTGCCGTCTTCGGTGCACTGATGCCGGGCTGCTTTCACGTAATTGGTTAGCATTTTGGGTGGGTGGAATTCGGGGGACTTTTGGATTGCGGATGGGGTTTCTGGGTTCTTTGGGTACGTATCTTCTGTCGCCGTGTGGCCAAAACTCACCTGGCGCCAATCGAGGTTCTCCGATATGCACCTTGAAGCTGACGTCCTTCTCGTAGCTGCTCTCCTCCAGGATGAACAGATCGATGAATTTCCTGCAAGAGATTAGGACGCAGGGATTAATCTTAGATTCAGGACAACAAAATGGGTTGTGGTGTGAAGTGGTAAGTGACCGCATACAAGACGAGAGCCTTGGCCCCATTGATTAATGTCATTGACTTGGCTAAAATGGCCACAATCTTGACACTCGAAACGGGGATCTAAATTTATTAGGCGTCATTAAATGCGCAACTGAGGCATTTTTGCCCCGCCCACCCATTTCCAATCATTCTTTAAGCAAATTTTGTAAATAAGAAATACATTACGTATACGCCCGATTGGACATTTTGCGAACATAAATATTTACATTATAAATGTGCTCAAAGGCGATTCGATTTATAATTGCTTTAAAGAATTTATTATTATTATGCTTAGCAATTAAGTTCCGAGTTTGTTTACCTTCAATGCGGTTTTGCGAGCGATAGCGATAAGTTCAAGTGGCCAAACACGTTGGCAAACTTTAAGATTTGCGTATTCAACAGTTGCAGCTTAGCTGCTTGCCACTCATTTTCCTTTTGCTTGCTAATTTCCTTGCTGCCAAGCAAACCAAGGTCAAGCCAAGGTCAAGCCACCCCAACGTACTCCCCCACTTTCTTTTGCCATGGTCAACTTTAACCTTTCCGACGCTTGGCGGCAGGCAGCTGCCTTTCTTCCATTCCAATGCCTTTGCATTTCTCAGCTTGATATTAAAAAGGAAAACCACCAGGCGAAAACAGTCACCTGTTTATGACCCGCTTTTTATGGCTCCAAATAAATGTGAAATGCGGCATACCCACACACATACCATTGCCTTCGTTAACTGGTTATACTGCCATTCATTCACGTGCCTCCGCGAGATTTTCCAGCCTGATTACGTGATGGCCAATAGCCCAATGGGAGAGCCGTTTTCCGGGACATTTCAATGGAACCACTGATGATCCACACGGTCGGCAACAAGTCCCCCTACTCACGTGCTATAAATCTATAAAATTTGTAGCTGGCCATCGTAAATAAAAGCACGGTTCGGACTAAGGGAATTAGGTGGCGTATTAGATTTGATGCGATTTCGCGTTTATGGGAGCTACACGTCTCCGCCTTATCGAATCTTATCGCAATCGGTTCGAGCCGAATCTCTCGATAGGCCAAAGTCGGAGTAACCACTAGCCAGGGTCAGTCTTGTGCAAGATGTTCCGCCTGCTGAACGCACTACTGATCGCCATCGTGCTGGTAGCCCATCCCGCTTGGTCCGCTCCGGAATGCGGTCGTACTCCGGAGGAGTGCAGGGAGCACAGGATGCATCCGGATATGCCGGAACCGGAACGACATAGCAAGGCATTCCGGGTGGTTGATGGCGAGGAGACCAACGCGTACTGGCGCCAACAGGGAGTGGAGTTTGTCCAACAGAAGTTGGCTTCTGAGCCGAATAAGCGCCAGGCCAAGAACGTGATCCTCTTCCTCGGCGATGGAATGGGTGTGACCACCACGTCAGCGGCTCGCAATCTCTTGGGCGGCGAGGAGAAGTCCCTGTCCTTCGAGAACTTCCCCTTCACGGGCCTCTCGAAGACCTATTCCGTGGATAAGATTGTGCCCGACTCCGCTTGCACGGCCACTGCCTATTTGTGTGGCGTGAAAGGTCAGGAGGGAACCATTGGCGTGAATGGCCAGGTGCCCCGCACCGACTGCAAGGTCATGCTGGACGAGAGCACCCACGTCGACTCCATTGCCAAGTGGGCCATGGATGCGGGCAAGTGGGCGGGTCTGGTGACCACCACCCGCGTCACTCACGCCTCGCCCTCTGGAGTGTACGCCCACATCGCCGAGCGCGACTGGGAGAACGATGCGGAGGTGGCTACCGACTGTGGAGCAGGCTCTGGAATCAATGACATTGCTTATCAACTGGCCCGCGGCGAGGTGGGCAGCAAGCTGAAGGTGATCATGGGCGGCGGACGCAAGCACTTTGTGGACGCCAGTCTGGAGTCCTGGGGCAAGCGTACCGATGGACTTAACCTCATCGATGAATTTAAGTCAGCAAGCGAAAGGAATGTCTATGTGACCACCGCCGCAGAGTTGGCCGCCGTGGATGTCACCAAAACGGATCGCCTCCTCGGCCTCTTCAACGACGACCATCTGCAGTACCTCATGGAGACCACAGAAGAGAGCAGCCAACCCACTTTGGAGCAGATGACCCGCAAGGCCATCGAGCATATGAGCCAGAACGAGCAGGGCTACTTCCTCTTCATCGAGGGCGGTCGCATCGACCAGGCCCACCACATCAACCAGGCGCGAATGGCTCTGAACGAAACTATCGAGTTCTCCAAGGCCATTGCCGCTGCCCAGGAGCTGACCAGCGAGGATGACACCTTGTTGGTGGTCACCGCCGATCATTCTCATGTGTTCACCTACGCAGGATACTCGGTAAGTGCAGGAATCATGAGTTAAGAACTATCTAGTGAAATTGTAATTGCATTCACATTATATGTTGTGCAGCAGTTTTATAGCCGAGGTAAAAATAAATTGTTCCCTTTCAGTACCGTGGATCGGATGTATTTGGAAAGACTCCCGTAAATGGACACGATGGCAAGCCATACATGGTGCTGAGCTACGCCAACGGACCGAGTTACGAGAACTTCTACGACGCGGAGACGTTGGAGCGCAAGGATCCCACCACGGTGGTGAAGGGAGCCCACGACGATGAGTTTCCCTCGGGTGTGCCCATCGACATGGACTCCCACGGAGGCGACGATGTGCCAGTCTACGCGTTGGGTCCCTGGGCGCACCTGTTCACCGGAGTCTACGAGCAGAGCACCATTCCGCACATGATGGCCTACGCATCCTGCGTGGGCGACGGTCATACCATGTGCAAGTAGGATGGGGACGCAGATGGTGTAAGGTTGCCATGCCGCCTGGTTGTAACAATTAAGTTTGAAGCTCATTAAATCCAGTAAGCTGCATTTGCATTTGCCTGCACTTGAGTTTATTATGCGAACGCAAACTGCAAATTGAATTAAAGCGCTTTCCAGGAAAATTCTTAACTGGGTTATTCGGCGCCGAGTGTTCGCCTTTCGTGCTGGGCGCCTTTCTCCCATCAGCGCCCTCGTAATTCACAGTTTGAAACTCATCAGGACTTTGATGTGCTTGCGCTCCTCATCCGACTGCTTGGCCAACTTCTTGGCTCCGGGATTGCGGGATTGGGGATCGGGTTCCCTTGCGTGCGCACGCCAAGAGTTTGGAGCCCTTGGAAATGTGCAAATTGCCACGTTTTGGGTCGTGCTGCGATGCCATTAGAGAGATTAGCGGGCAGACTCCGTGTAGTGAGAGTTTTGTAATTGCATACTTGCAATACCAATTTTCAGGGTTCCATAGAAAGGGCGAGGGTAATTAAAATCATTAAAGAACATGCGTCATCGCCGGCCTGACTAATTTGAAAAATTGCACGCAAATTGCCAGCTAACTGGGATTCCAATAACTCTATGCCCGTTTCCACCTCGATTTCCGATTCCATTCCGCACCAAATTATATCCGCACGAGTGTGAGTGCTTGGCGAAGACCTCATTTCCCCATATGACAGCTATTAAACCAACAACGGCAAAGCACCGAGCTCGGAAAATGGGAAGCCCACAGCCCAGAGCCGCCACCACTCGTTTGCCATGGCATTCAATGCTAATTTTGTTGTATTGCCAATGCCCGGAACCACATCCGCCGTTTGATTTCAATGGCAACCACGTCGTCGTCGCCCGTTCTCACCCACCCACACCCATTACTAATCCACGCGAAGGGGTATGCGACGCGTCTATTGATTTTGCAAAACTATCAAGTGGGCTTCTGACCAGAGGCGGAAAAAGGTGGCCAGCGAAAGAGACATGGCCGAAGACAGCTGGTTAGACGTATGCCCAACCGGAAGGCCGGACTCTTGGCCTGCGGTCATGTCATTCCGGTCTGGTCTGGTCCGCACTCGCTTGCGGTCACCGTTTGCACTTGGCCAACAAGTGCGGTTTGAGGAGGTCAATATCACGCAGCTGACCAGTTGAAGGAATTCAGTTCGTCAGTAGTTTTCATAGGACGCTAATAAATGGAATTAACTTGGTACTAGGAGTATAGAGCATAGATATGAAGCCAATTTCTAAAAGCAGATAACCAGACAAAAACCTTCTTCGCCTCTCTATTGGTATTTAATTTTGGTTAAGTTCAAGGAAACGGTACCCAAAGTATTATTTAATTTGTTAAATCTCCTGAGCTTTTATAGCATAATAAAACTTTTCCACTTAACTAGAAGTTTAAGCAGAGACTCACCTTTTAGTTAAGCAGAAAACCCGTAAAACTAGCTTTAATCAGAAAAACAATTAGGATCCTGAACTGAACAATGCCAAGATGGGAAGGAATGGGAAAAGCTCGGTAAAAGTTAAACAAAAGAGCAGTGAATCACATTCCCACATTCCCACATGGCCAACTCCAAGTCCAAGTCGAAAATCGGACAATTTGGTTGGATGAGCCTGTAAGCTGAAGATTACAGACCGCACCTCTGGACTCCGGATATGTTTTAGCATCCGGCAGCTGCCGCACATCCCACACACTCAACGTCTCAACTGATTGATGCCAGAGCTCTGGCTAATAATCCGGCCGAGAGGTCCTGTTCGGTCTACCCACCCCTCGTCCTGTCATTCTGATTTCACGGCTCCTGGAAAGCGCCTCAATTACCTGGCCGAGCTTCGAGACTGGCTCCTGTCCGGCATGCAAACTCAGTGGCTAAACTGTCCCCTATCTCCCCACAAATCCCCTGCAATGCCCGTATGGTCAAGCACACATAATAGCATTACTTAGTCAACGCAAGGGCGAGGCCACCCTCGGGAACTGGGAATGAATACGGGAAAATGCGGGGTGGGTGGATGAGGTGGGTTTTGTGCTTGAAAATAAAATTAAAGAAAAATACAGCAATTTGCATAGCAATGAGCGGTGCACAAGAAGGGGCGAGGTTGGGGCCTGCCTTCGGGTTGGGACTAACCATTAAACCCCAATTGCCAACTCTGGCAAACTTTTCCCTTTTGCTCGCTGGTCGTATCCTACGTATCTGCCCCACTTGGAAATCCCAGCAGAACCACCCAATTTTGCGGGGGGAAAACGTCGTTTCCAGTTGGGAGTTTTCTTTTTCAAATGACGTTGCGGCTGCATATCATATTATTGCGGACGCAGTGTGGCTTTTGAGGTTTTGAATTTTAAATTTCAACTCAAGGCAAAATGTGCAAATCACCTGGGTGCTAAAAATCCTTGGCAGAAATCCCTGGAAGCCGATGGCTACGACAGCGTAGGTCGTCGATGGTGTTGATTGCAATATGCAGCCCCGGGCAGACGGTCAATTAATAATGCTATCTCGATAATTATTAATGTATTTGCCAGCCGGCGTTTTAATGGAATTTCCAGGAAAAACTGCCGGACGTGCGGACTGAATTTCGAGAGGGAACTTCAGCGTCAGATTGATTGCGACTTCGGGAAATTCAATTAACTGCGCCTGACCTTCCTCGAGTTGAACCCGTTGGGAATTAAAGGGGAATTAAACGACCATAAACAGTTTGACACGTAGAAATTACCGCGCTGCCTTTTTAAATTGAATAATAATTGGTGGTCGGTCAACAATTCCCAGAAGTTTTCTCCTCAACAAGTGTAACTCGCGTTCAATTATGGGTAGTTTATGTTAAGGTTAAGTAAGTTTGTCGCTTCAATTACCATTATACGCATTTTAATCCATATAATTCTACACAGATAGTACATACATATAGGGAATATCCTTATATGCTAATGACAAAGCCAGAAGATTCCTCAAGCTGCTGGCTCGATATTTCAATTATTGTGAATGTCAAACATGCATATTCGATTTTCGAGTGATTTCGAGTGGCTTATCCCTGAATGTGAGCTATAAAGTTATGAAGTGTTGACTATTGGTGGGCGAGAGACCACCTCTAGGATCGGTCAAAGGTCAAGGCTGGTAATTTAATAAATTGAAAACGAAATTGTGTTTATTCCCCGAAAGTTAATCATCGAGTCACCGTTGTTGATACATCGGTCTATCAGGCTGTCCAATATTGACGAAGTAAACGCGAGATTCATTTAAAATTTATCGAAAATATCCGAGCTGAAATGTTGACCGTCTATTTTGAGCGCTTTCACTTTTGACTGGATAGCGAGGGTTCGTAATGAGTTCTATGGATTTTAGACTGGCAGTTAAATTGACCCTAATTTGAACAGTCCATCAAAAACGTCTCTTTCGGCTAACGTACACAAACATTTTATCGGGGTGAACTATATATGTATATAACCCCTTAACTATACCATACTTATGTGTTATTACCAACATTAGTTCTCGCTTATCATTCACCGCATTTATGAGTTAGGTCCGAACTTTCAGTGAAAATGGAGTACAAATTATACGTTATTATCTCCTCACCTTCAGTTTATGTTTGACATAATAGAATCGCAAAATTAGCAGTGATTGCAATCATAAAAGTTATCAAATAAATACACGGATTAATTCAGAATCTATCTGGCAATGTTATCGATTTATGATAGCCTTATCTACAGTGCTATATACTCTAACTTGTGATGGTAATATGGGAAAGTACCGCCATTCATGGCAGCTCTTTATTAAATAATTCTATGATAATTTTCAGTAATGACCTTTGCTTTTAATTCATAACTTCCTTCATGCTGGCACCTCAAATGCCCTTTAAACAATATTTGCCCTGGTAAACACATAGGTCCTACTTATCTCCGGCTTGTCACATGAAATGCACGGCAAAGGGGCGATCTGAACATTCCGATAGCGACAAATTGAATGCATGTTCGACAAATGAGCGTGACTGGTGACTACTGGTGAATGGCGACTGGTGACCGGAGTGCGGAACAAAGAGTTACCTTTGCCTTTGGCGCGGGTGTCGCCGCAAAGACAACAAATTACACTTGTTGAGGCGCGAAATTAACAACAACACTATCTCTGGGCTAACAATCGTATCGGGTAAATAATAACCCGCCAGCTAAATGCGGGCTACGCGAGCCATGTCACTTGCAGGTGGAGTGGGTGGTGCAGGTGGAGTGGGTGGTGCAGGTGGAGTGGGTGGTGTGGGTGGTGTGGGTGGTGTGGGTGGTGCGGGTGGTGCACGGTAAGTGGTCCCTGGGACAGGAAAAGATACTTCTCTTTGGAATAGACACACCAGTCACGTGTCGTGTGTCCTGGTTCCGTGTCATGTTGGATAACTAAGTAATTCCATGTTGCGCTTCATTGTTCTCGAGTAAAGCTGCACAATATTCAGCCACACGGAAAAATATTTTTTTTTATGTACTGTGTTTTTAACCAGTGAATTTTCAATCGAAATATAATATATAAATATTATTTATATAATATTATTTATATAATATTTATAATTAAGTGCAGACAGCCAATGTTTAAATGAATGAGTTTTAACTTTAGGGAAGTACTTGTTGGTTTTTTCTGGACAGACTTTGTTTATTAATTTTGTTTTTTTAATTATTATTTATTATGTGAAGAATGTTTATTAATTAATTTAATTTTCGCAACATTTTCAGCTTTTAAGACCAGTGGCTTTCTTTCTTTTACTTGTTACATGTCATTCAACGAATCTATTATACCCTTTTACTCAACTAGCAACGACTATAAAAATAACAATTTGTTACCCCTAATTGACTTTCCAGCCAAGTTAAGTGAATCAATCTCGGATATGGTGCCCAGTAAAATCACGCAGTTGTTGTTTCGCCGCTTTTCCTTTCGCCAAGGATCCAACGAAATGCCGCTGACCATGACAAAAGTTTGCGCACAGTAAATAAACGTGAGATGTTTTTCTGGAATTTTAAATTGCCGTTTAATTGGCCGCAGCCCCACAAGTTGTTCCCCCTATTTGGTCGGCACGTGTGGGTTTTTCCTGAGATTTCGCTGCAAACCACTGAAAAACCACATCTCGTATTTATGTTTTTTCATGTTTTTGTTTAGACAATTCCGCTGCGCAGCCATGTCGTATGAGTAATAATTCATTCATTAAAAGGCGGTAAACACACAGTTGGCTTTTGGGGGAAAACATTCGACGGAAATGTCGAAAATTAAAGAGACCCAACCGCTGCGCACTGACCGTCGTAAAAAACACCTACTTATTGAGTTGTAATTGTAAAAGTTGAAGTAATTGCCAAGCTGAACGGAACTCAGCTGAAAGTTGCCGCTTCCCACGAGTCCACAACTCCAAGTCCCAGGCGCATTCATTAGCTTCCTGAGTTGGTGAAAACTTCGTCCAATCGCCTGGCTGAGAGCGAAACAAAGACGACCGCTCAACGAGCAATTAATTAAAAAGGAGCCAGCACATTCCTGGCAACGAGGGAAAACCGCTTCTTTTGTTTGGAAGCTCTCGTAAAATATGCTGAATGCAAATCGAGTGAAAGCCTAAGCTGCAGCCAAAGTCCATGAATGCCCGAAAATTCCTCACTCGAATTGTAATTGAATAAGTTGTAAATGCAATAGTTTATATTCTTTTATCGAAACAATTTGCGTTTAGAACTATCAATATAAATACTCAAGGCCAATGGGGTTTATAGCAGCATTAAATTTTCGTTTAAGCAAAACATTCACAAATAACTCATATACCACCATGTGCAAATACATTTTTCAATTCAATTCAATTCACCTTTAAAGTATGGTATTAACTCCATGCCTTAGAGTCTACCTTTGGGTGCAGATTAATAAATTCACCTTTCACCTTTCCCTAATCTCGTAGAGTAACGAACCTTTTTACCCTAGGTATCAGGTAAATTTGTTTGGCATACTCAGCATAATTAAAACAAATGTATTTCCCCACCATTACGGGCTACATGTTGCACTTTAGAAAGGAGCAGCGTTAATTGAGTTCTTTGCAGGAAGGATACTCCTCTCCTTCGTGTGATGGGTAATTTTTAATGACCCCACAGTCCTTGGAATTCATAATTAGCCGGGCGACAGGTCGCCTTGGGTCTTCAAACGTGCCTTTCGCCCACCAAATTTCCTCGACATTTTCTTCGTTTTCCCGCCGTGAGTCAAATTTAGGTGACGTTTTAATGAAGAAAGCGACGAGTAAGAGATCAAAGTGCCTGTAAACATATCCCACAATCGGTCGTGACATATGTGGGTGGTTTTCCACCGGTTGGGGGTATGTGTGTGACCTTTGACATTGCCTGTGTGCTTTGTGCGCTTTTCATCATTTGTCCCAGCTGCTCTGTCACTTTCAGCTGACTTCGGCTTTATTGAGTTGTTTGCTGGCAAACATAAATCAGGCGCAGACTTAGATGTCACAAAACACAATGAGTTGCATGCAGCACCTGATTTAGGTGACATTTGCAAATGTAAAGCGGTGAAGTCGATAGTCAAGATTTTCACAGACATTTCCAGTACTAAGATCGCCCAGCTCAGCTCAGAACATTAACTTGCTTAACCTTCATCTGGCATTTGGCAAAAATAAACATTTTATAATTGACGCTGGCGAAAGCACTTAAGTCAGCGAAATTGCTTTCCAAATTTAACGTCGCTTAGGCGTTACTTTCTCTTATTAGAAAAGTTTTCCTAGGCGAGGTGGTTCTATTTAATTTGGGCTGCAATTACCGTAGCAAAGCGCAATTTTATTACTTTCTCTTGGCGGTTTAAAGAGTTTTGTATTGAGCTCAAAACGGTGTTACCAAGGTGAGTGGTTGGGATGGTGAAGGGACTCCTTTGGAGTAACCCTATACCCCTTTGAGCAACAGATGGCCCTGGAGAACGCTCATTCTGCCCATGGTGATGATTAAGTTAGCCAGCCCCTGTTGCTCCCATTGATGTCATAATAAAAATAATAATAAGAACAACAACGATGAAAACAGAAGTAACCAAAATAAAGGGACCCGATGGAGCAGGGGATCTGGGGACGACGACCCCAGAAGGCTCAGCTCATGCTAACGACATCCAGATAAACATGAGATGCCCGGGCTACCCAAGAATCAGCGGCAATAGCACAAACAACCAATTGACATTGGCCAGGACGAGCGGACGAAGGAGTCTGTTCCCTCCTTCGGCAATTTATATGCCCAGGCAGGAGGAGCAGGGATCGCCTGTACCACAGAAACACAGAAACCAAAGCAAATTGAATGGCAAATAAGAAACTTTGGACCACTCACTCAGTCCCATCGAATTGTAGATACCCTTTCGAATACGCACGGCCTTTTGGCTCGACATGGAAAATTATGTGGAAAGTAAAAAATTTTGTGTGTTCATAAACTGTTTAAAGGGGCACACCATGAACCAACTTGCTATGCTATTTTAGATATTTAAAGTTACTTTATTAGTATTTCATCCGCTTTTTTGAACAGATTAGAAAAGTGAAACTGAATTTTTATTTTGCTAAAAAGTAAATATTTTAAAGTATCTATGTTTTTGAAGCAATTTAACTTTTTTAAAACCAAGCTTATTCCTTAATAGAGATATGTATCAACTCCTAGCTGCCAACCCTACAACAAGGTATGAGCTCCTTGCGGATCGAGTTCCCAGGTTGGCAGACTCCTGACAACCGACACGGGATTCAGTGCCTGAGTGCCTCCAAATGGGCTAAGTCGAGGGCACTGCGGTTGTGTGCCCACATGGATGGGTAGTTAGGCAGCGTGCAACAAAGGAAAGGGAGACGGGTGGATGTTGGCTGGGATGAGGATGTGGACGTGGATGGACGAAGACAACCACTTGAAGGCAGACTCCGCTTTCTTGTCAGTCAGTTAGGCAGCTGGCCCGTTTCGGGAAATTCCCCGCCGGCCACAGGGAATGCTACACGAAAAGTGAGAGCAAAAGCCGCACAGGACGATGATAGCTTGTAAGCTGGTTGGATTCCAGCTACCACAATAGCATAAATTTCAATTTTAGATTATGTGTGCTTAATAAAATATTTTCTCTTAGCTCCGTTGCCTTTCGCATACTTAATGTTTGACTTTTATGTGCTCAAAGCCTCCCATTTGCGGTGCTCATCCAGGATTGTCTGCCAACAAGCTGGCCAAGTCGAGACCGAACTGGATAACTTGAAGTCGCCCAAAAGAGAATCTTTAATGTGGCACTGTTTTTCTCTGGGGAGCAGCATTTAGGCCATGTGGCAAGCCACCTAAATTGTGGCTAATTAACAAATGCCACGCACAGTGAAAGTTGTCTGCGAAAACCTGTCTGGTTTTAACTAATGGAAGCGCCGCTTCTTCCCGGGGGCCTTATCTTAAATGCGGCCCAGAAAAGTAGGCTATGGATTTTGGCCTCTTTTTTAACACACGTTGCGCGCTGCAAGAGTCGTGTCGGTTATTTAAGGTCCTATAACTCAATCCAAATGTGCC
Organism: Drosophila simulans; assembly: GCF_016746395.2. Taxonomy (NCBI): domain Eukaryota; kingdom Metazoa; phylum Arthropoda; class Insecta; order Diptera; family Drosophilidae; genus Drosophila; species Drosophila simulans. The sequence continues at coordinate 5,255,349 of NC_052523.2, forward strand.
CACTTCGGAGCCCAGCAGATTATACAAATTTATGCAACAGTGTTGGCACTTTGTAGCCCGGCCCACTTACATTTTCTTCTTTTTTTTTCAGTTTCGTTGGGGAATTTTATGGCATTACTGACTGCTCCTGCTGCTTCTGCTGCTGTTTTTTATGACGAGCGGCTCGACGTGGCTGCTGCTGTTGCGCATTTCCGCTGCCTGAAAGCTGGCAAAAGTCTGGATAGTATGGCTATATCAACATGTATGTATATATGTACGATATGTACATCTGCGGCTGTGAGGTTCGCAGGGCCGGAATTTGATTTTCATTAAATTGAGGAGAGCAGGGAAAAACTAAAATTTATTGCAGCCACAGAGCCGCACGCATCGACTTCAAAGTAGATTTTCCAGCAATGTAATTTGGCTGCTCGCTTTGTTTTTCACTTGTTTCGGGTAACTTTAAACGAACCGCTCTTTAATGGTCATTTAAAAATACATAAAAAACCGCCTTAATTGTGGCAGCTAGTTTATGGCAACATTTCATTTGAGAGGCATGGACGAAGAAGATGCCCCTGAGATCGTCATCGATGTGTAGGAGAAGTTGAGCTGCCAGTCGGTCAGGATTGTTGGGGTTACTTGGCTGGCAAGTTGCCAGCGAAACTGGCAACATTAAAACAAACATTATTACCAACGGCACCGCGAGGCATTCAACTTGAGTGGCTGTAAATGCCGCAAAAGGGCCGCAAGGATCGCCAGGACGTGCACTCGGTGCTCGGAAAATTTATTCGGGCTCTGGCGACAATGAAGCGTTTTAAAAGTTGGCAAATAATTGCGAATAAAGTGGAGCCCCAGCAATTGCATCCATCCAATCGGAACACAAACATTAAAAAGTATTCCAACTGTCGCGGCAAATGGGAAAACGGCTTGAGCACTGACTAGCCAACTGCGGAGCAGTCTAACGAGCACTTTGGGAGCGTTTCACCCGGCCACCAGGACACCAGGGCACATCCTTGTACATCCTCGCACGTTGCACGTCATCGTTGTTGCCACTTAATTCCTGTAAGTTTTCCCTCGCTGACATTCAACGTGCCTCGCCCCCTAATTGTCCGCCCGCTTTCGTTGCCACTTAATAATGCAAAACCCTCAAAAATTCATGTTGTGTCTGTGGCGACGTGTTTGAAACAATTTTACGCGAAACCGCCCAGGGGAGTGCAGAAAAACCAGGACGGCTCGGGACAGCCATAAATGAGGCTTTGTGCAGCGGAGTCTAAGGAACAACATACAGACGACAAGTGCCCCGGGGTAAGTGCTTCACATAATAAACATTAAGTACAGTGAACGAAAACTGCTATCTATATCTATATACAAGAGTATACAAACAATTGGTAGATAATTAGAAATAAGTTGAAGCTGTATAGCTACTGTGCAATTTTAGTTGCTAAACAGCTTATATCTTTGAGAGTATAAACTTGTTCCAGAGATGGCCAAAATGTATGGTTTAATATTATTAAAGACTGGTTAATATCGCGTTAGCTAAATATTTAAATTAGAAATACCCATTCGAACATATCTTATGTGCCAGTGTGAATAGTCTTTGCGTTAATTAAGTCAGCAAGTAAGTCCTGATTAGTACCCATCAAATTGAAGCCATGTTTCCAGATTTTCATCCAGCCTAATTCCCGGCATATGCTGGCCAATTTCTCGGGCCATAAATCATCTTATAAAGCCACCCTCGAACCAGAACGGCTGACCCACATGCGGATTTTCATGTGGATGTGGCCATGTTGCGTGTTGGCCGACATTTCGGACATGGCCATGAAAGCCGCAAAAACATATGCAAACGCAGTTAACTGACTGCGGCTGTCGTCTGCCAAATGTTTGTCAAAATGAATAAATTTTGCAAAATTAATTACAGCTTGCTTGGCTGCGAGCAGGGTGTTAATGTCTGGAGGGGAAGGGTGCTGTGGGTGTCTGGCGTTGTCACCTAGCACGCAGCCAGGACAATTGGGCCAGGGGCACACAGCAGGATACACACATTCACCGGGACATAATGGATTCGCGGTGGGAGTTTGGGGATGGAAGTTCCCACGCGCTCGCTGTTTGCCATTTTTCGAAGGGGATACCGACTGAAATTCGCTTCTGGCCAATGGCAATGCCAATGCCATCATCCGCCAGCTGGTGCGGCAATTAAAAGCCCCAATCATTCCGACTTTAATCGACTCGCGGCGCACTGCCTCACGCACATCCAGTCGCCTGTCTATTCCCAGAGCGGAAATTGCGAGTTTGTCGAAAAACTCCGCCGGGAGATCGCATTGCGTGACATCGGGCGTCGGGATATGCCGGAATGCCGGAATGGAGGGTGGAGGGTGGAGCTATCCAGGACTCGAGGCATGCAAGTGTAGGCACAACTTAACCCGGTGTTTCGAGCGAAAACTAATGTTATCTAGGTGGTTTAGCCTTATGTGGGTCAAACAAAATAACAAAGGGGGCGAGAAACTTTTCCTGTTTTGTCCCAACAGGATAATTTTAGCCGAGTATTTAGTTCTGACTTTTAAACTGCTCATAACATGCTTTAAGTCAGCTAAGTCCTTGCGTATTAATCCTAATTTATTCATCTGATTTTATACAAATTAATTTATTATTTTATTATATCTAAACTCCCTTTGTAGGTGCAATTCAATACCAATTAGTATCAGCGTGTTACACATACATATATACTAAAACGTATGCGTTTATAAACTGATTGTTCAATGGCAATTTGCAACATATTCAAATAGATATATCGGGCTTACTATCGAGTTGGTTGGAAGCCAGCATAAATATTAAATATATGATGAGATATTCAATACTTTGAAATCGGATCAGGAAATATCTTATCAGAATTTGTGTAGAGTTGTGTTAAGCCATTAAGGCCTATTCAGAAATAAATTAGTTAATGCAGAAATATTCAAATTTGTAAATAATTAATAAAACATTGCAACTCACTCGGATTCATTGTTTTCGAAGACAAGTTCGCCGCGGGCCCCCTCGTAGTCCTTGGATTCGGTGGCCGTGTCGTTCTCTGTCCAGTAGGGCACTATGACGGTGCCGCGGGCGCCGGAGTATCGCATCACCTTCAGCTCGAACCGGCCGACGGACTCGGTGATCTCGAATACCGAGTCCGTAAAGGCAAAGATGCCCGCGTGGTCGTCGTCCAGGATCATGACGGTGGCGATCATCGGCACGGCTAGCTTCACGCCCTCGGAGGGATTGAAGAGACGGATGTAGAAGCACTCGTCCTCCTCAAATACGTCATCGTCGATCACCTCGATGCGGAAGCGCTGCTCGTCGACGCCCGGCGGGAAGCTAAGCAGTCCCTTCCGTCCGACGAAATCGGTGCCGGCGGAGGCAGTGCCGTCCTGCGTTTCGTACTCCACGCTGGCGTATGTGGAGATGTCGCCCCGGCGCACCACGCGCACCTCAAACTCGCCGCAGTTCTCCATGACGGTGTAGTGACCCGGTTCGAAGTACATGCGGATGGGATCGTCCGCCTCCTCGTCGTCGCCCGCATGCAGCTGGGCTTTAACCTCGGTGAGATCGCTGTGGGCGCGTTCCTGGATCTTGCGCATCAGGTTGCCGCTGCCGACCATCTTGCGGGTGGCCTGGATGCGGTAAAAGGCGCGCGACTTGCTGCTCCGCGCCAGCACCTGCTCCTGGGCCATCATCTCCAGCTGCTCGAGATCGGCGTCGGGGTACTTCTGGCGCAGCTCCGTCAGCAAAGTGATGTACTCGCGACGGGCCTCGTCGAAGGCCTCGGCGTCGTTTCCGCGAGCGGATGTGACCATTGGTTGTTTGGGGCCCTTCTCCGCATCCATCTCCACCTGGTCGTGCTCGCCGGCCACCACGGTGCCGCGCTTATTGACCCGGTAGTTCTTGTCCATGTATTTGTAGACCAGAAGACGCCGCTCGGCGATGTAGGCCCACAGCACGGTCAGCGGGAAGAATAGCAAGGTCACGATCGCCTCCCAGACCAGGATCACGCCGGGCGTGAACACGGATAGGATGAGCCACAGCCACACATAGGCGAAGACCGAGAAGAGGGCGGTAACGAAGAAGACGCGCAGATGCCGGATCCTCCGTACCTCGCCCGCCGGTATCCAGATCATGCATACGGCGATAATCATAAACAGGTTGTAGGCTGCTGATCCCACGATGGTGCCGGGTCCCAAGTCACCGCTCTCGAAGTCCTTCGCATAAATCTCAATAACCGAGAGCAGGATCTCGGGGGCACTCGATCCCAGGGCCATTAGCGTTAGATTCGCCACCGTTTCGTTCCAGATGCGCACGTGCATCACCTGCTTGGTGTTGTTGGGTCCCTTGACTACCACCGCCCGTTCAATCGATGTGATTGCCTCGATGGCGGCCATGAAGCGATCCGCAATGATGGACACACCCACAAACAGGTAGATGAGAAGGACGAAGTAAACAAAGCCGCGGACGAGGCGGTCACCCACCGAAATGTTGCGCTGCGGCATCCAGAGAGGCAGGACAAGACCCTCGCTGCACTCGCGCAGCTCCTCCGCGTCCGGTGCTTCTGCATGGACCTTGGTCATCTGTTCTAACTCGTCGTCCATTTGGGACGGCGCGCCCTCTTCGCCCTCCTCGCCAGCGGTGGCCTGCCTCAGTCGCCGGCTGAGGAAGTGGACATCGTCCTGGCTGAGATTACTACTGCTGGAGGAGGTAACATTGAGGTACGCCTGCCGCGCTTCTGTCTCCTGGACCTTGAGCAGCGACTGGGCGGTGGCATACACAAAGATCACGAATAGTGCGCAGGTGAATATCGATTTGAGGAGCAACTGCATGGCTGGTTACTGACTGGGATGGCTTCTCCTTATCCTGGAAGTGATTGGGGCACTCGCTGTCCCGTTGGCCTGTCTCTGGAAGCTTTGTTGCGTTCGATTTGGCTGTGATTTGTGCTGTTGCTAGTTGCTGCTGCAGTTGCAATTAGTGTTGCTAATGGGAGTGTTGCTAGTTGCTAGTTGCAAGTTGCCAATGTCGTTGTGGCCCGGTGCTAATGATGGTGACTATGACGTGGGACCGCGAGAAGGCATTCTCGCAATGGCACGTTCAACACTCTGACGCAGTTGGGCCGCTGCACCTGGGGGATAAAGACGGAAGGGAAGTGACTTATTAGTTAGTTGGTAGTTGACTGGCGGCCACTAACAGTGCGGTTCCTATTCCTATTCTTGGGCATTTATTTCGGGTGCATTGCATCACGAGTGTGTCGCCGAGCGGAGCGCAATGCCACTGCGAAGGTTGCGAAAGCCCGCAAATAGTCGCTAGAACAGAAGAGCCCGCCCAGATCGTCAAGCGGGATGCCTCATTGGGGTGGTGCATTGGGATCTCTATAAAATACCCCATAAAAAAGCTCTACAAATGAGTAGTCCCCTAAAAAGCACTTTTACTAGTTTACAAAATCTAGAAAATACAAATATTGTAAATATTACAAAATCTAATTTATGTATCTTCAACAAGTAAAAGCTCTACAAGTTCAAGTTAAGGCACATACAATATGACTAGTAGTACTGGAAAAATTAATTAAAAGAAAAGTAAAATCTATTTTATAGCGCTGTATCATATCAGCAGAAAAGTGTAAAAATATTCAAAATTTACAAAATTCTCGTACTTACGAAGCAATCTCCTAAAGTGTTGGAAACTAAAATTAATTAGAGTCCGTATTTTCGACGGAGGCGGGTGCAGCTTTTCTTTGAGCCTTGCCAGACATTCTCTATTCAGCTGTTTTGTGTATTTACACGAAAACGAAATTAAATGCGTAAATAGACAGCATAAAACATAAACAAAAGTGCAGCTATAAAATCTGGCAGAGCAGACGCAAGACTACAGGCAAACAAAGTTAATTTTCCGAGGAAATGAAAAACAGACCGAGATGAATTTCAGCTGCACAAAGTTTGTTGCAAATTGAATTGCAAGCCGAACGAGAGCGGAAAATGCCGAGAAACGAGACTGACCAAGATCGATATTCTATATACACATATGTTTGCACATATTTCGCCAATGTCAATACCGGGAACCAGAAACAGAACCAAGAGCATTAACGTTTGGATGGCAATAAAAAGCAAACAAGTGACTAACTGACAAGACGGACCAAAGAAAACTGGGCAGCGGAATACACACGAATGCAGTGCACACTTGCAGATAAAAACTGTTAACAGTTTTTCCCCAAAGGGGGAAAAACAAAGTTTTATCATTTCAACTAACAGGCAGTCGAACATATGCATGTTTGTTGATCGCAATACCATCGGTTTCTTAAATATTGATTAAAGATTAAAGTTCAAATTGTGCATAATAATGAATGGGTTCTTTCATTAATATCAAAAAAGTATCAATATTAAAGGTTTTGAGATAAATTGTGGGCATGATTTGGAAGAAGCAGAACGCGGTTGCTTTTCGAATAATTTATTTTGGAATTTATTACTTTTAATGCTTATGAAACACTAATGTCCTGTTAACAGTAAAAATATGTCACTAGTCTTTACAGTTGCGGAAGAAAGCTTTTTCGTTTGCAGGGGATGCTTCTCACTCCACAATCCTTTTGTTTAAAGTTCGCCTGGCTATAGCAGTTGCAGTCAAAGTTCTGGTGTATTTATAGTTTCGAGTATTTCTCTTTATTTAATATGCACATTTGGATCACACACCCATTCGGATGGCACAACACTTTGTCGCTGGCTTCGAAATCCAATAAATCAATATGCCCGACCGTTTATGGCGCAGGGGCTAAGATAATCATCAGCGCTTGCATTAATTTAGCAATTACAACAAGAGCCGACAGCAGTCGATATGCAAAGATAGACAAAGAGCGGGACAGACGATGGCGCGGGAGGGAGCAGCTGGGAAAATGGAGAAGTGGGTGAAAGCGGAGATAGTAAATGAGGATGAGACAAACAGACGCCCCTGGGAGCACGGAACATATGCTCGGCAGGCGCTCCACTCCCTGCTCGTCGCGCTTTATTCCGGCGGTAAATTGCATTTGGCCATTATTGGAAAACGGTTGCACGTCGGGTGAAGAGATTGCAAATTAATTAAAAAACTTTGCTCCCGGGCCAATGGCGCTTGCTTACATTTCCCAGCTTATCAAACGGATCGAAGCGTGATTTTTCACGCAGCCTTTATGCTCGTCAAAGGCCGAAACACTAAAATTAACGTGGATTTTTAAATTTAGCACAAACAAAAAATAATATAATCGTCTGGCGATCGAACGCGCCGCGTTTCGCCAAGGACTGCGACTGAGAATGCGACTGAGCGAATATGAAAGAGTATGAACGTGGGAATGCGAATAGAAATACACATAGAGAAACCACAGAGAGATCGCTGTGCTCGAGTGCCGCGACTACAAGATACCCGTTACTTTGGTAGGGGAACTGCGAGGTATTCAAGACTTCCTAGTTTCCGATATCCCGACGTTTATACGGAAGAACTAGTGATCGATCAAGGAGAAACGCTTTCAATCTAGCTATATTAAGGCTAACAATTCTCAAACATTTGGATACCAAGCCATTTGATTTTTTTAACATTTTTTGGAAATTAGAATTGAGGTATATTTCTATTTAAGATAGCTAATTAGACGCTACAATTGGTCGTCTTTTTTCTCAGTGTGGAAATGAGAATGGGAAAAATGAGCGGGCCGAGCGGAGGGGCATTTTGTTTACGTTGCGTTGGCGCCTTTACGTTGTGTACATATTTACAACCACGCATACATACGGTTTTCGACGGTTTCGAGTCGAGTCGATCCAATTTTTCGGTTTGCCTCCAAGTTCAAGGAACATTCCCGCTTGAAATCGTCTAGTAAATCAAACACAAAGTCTAATTGGCTGTTAAGTAATTCCCGGTACAGATGTTTTCATGTAGAGACCGCCAAGTTCAGTCGCTCGTCAGCTGGCACAGATTTGGGATTCCATTTTTTCGCGACTCGCAATCGCATTTGGCAGCCCAGGCACGACTAAATCCACCGCCAGAATCCCCATATTACCACCTGTCTGTCTGCCTCTCTGTTCTCCCTTCATCCATCGGTATTTCTCTGTCATGTTGATGTCTCTGTGTCCCCCAGTTCATAATTATTTGGTGGGCACGGATTTGCTTTTGTTCTCCGCTCGGCTTTTTTTCGCTTTCCCCCATCCACCTACATGCGTTGGGAAATCGGGCGAACTCAGACACGGAAAATATGGCAAAAAAAAAGAAAACAGAACAGAAACGAGGGGTCGGAAAAGCTATCGCCCCAGCTGTAGCGTTGAAATCTGATTGATAATAACTAAATGCGATTTCTTCAAAGAGCATAAAAGCGTATTTTTAATTATTGTGGAAATATATTTCCGCAGCTCTGCTGCTCAATGCCAACCCATTCGTAATGTACTATTTCCCCTTCTAGAATAGGAATAGTCTCGCATTTCGTAATTACTCACAGAGATAAAAAAAAAGTCGATCTTATCTAATGCTCCAAATAGAGCAGTACATAAATTCTAGTAATAAATCTCATTTAATGCGGGACTATAGTAAATCCAAATTTAAACAGCCTTCAACAAACGAATTGCTGTTTAGTATTTAAATGCTCATATAACCTTATGCGTGTGATGATTCCCCCTTTTATTATTAACCACTCGCTTGCGTTTCGAGCTCTCTATCATTTGATTTCCCCCTTCACCTTTCACTCTCTGCCCTATAATTTCGTATTGCTATTTGTTCATTGGCTTGTTGTTGTTGTCGGTGGTATTCAGCTAAGTTTTACAAAATGCAGGCAGTCATTTGGTAGCCATGCAAATGTTGTGCTAATTTTGTTGGCCGTGTGGCTCTTCATTTCAAAAACACTTTCCTCGCGAACAAAAGACGATGCGATGGTAGAGACCCCAATCGCAATATGCCGGCCAGATATGTGAGGATTACAGCAAATCATGTGGATATACTATATGTACCATATGCTTAGGTGGCCACACATAATTCATTCGCATATTTTCCGTTTCCCAGCTAAGCGCCTTTTCGTGAGCATTTCATTTATTTTCCCACACAGCGTCATGAATGTACGCATACGACCAAAAAACTAGTCCACCAGGTGAAGTTTTTCGGTACGAATTGAAATAATTAATATTTAGTATTCTATGCTTGTGATATGACATTTGGTTGATTTTAACAACGCAATCTTATCTCAATCCCAATGTGTACACCTTTCGGTACTAGTTTAAACAAGTTACAGCTTTAATTCTCTATTCTATGTTTTTGTACTGGCAAAGTGTCATTCAACTTATATTGTTAAAGTAACGAGAACTTGGTTTAGCGATTAAGTTGGCAGTTTGGGGGTCTGTGTTCCCCCAATATTGACAAAAAAGAATAAGTCGTCATTCGTTACTTGAACCTCGAAACATATTCACGCACTTTATCAGTGCTCCGGAAATTTAAAGATTTTTAAGACGCTACTTCTTATTTAGTTCGGTTAAAGTTTATATTCGAACGCATTTTGTTGTTGTATTATTTCATACAACGGCATAAGATGTCGGTGTGATTATTGTTTAAATAAAAAGATTATTGTACTAAAAAAATTATTAAAGTTTTGGAGTGTCGCGCACAGTTATCTCTTCCACTTATTGTGGACCCAACCCGACTGGCGATATTAGTCATTTGTTTGCTTGCTTTGTACACTTGCCAACATAATTTTGGAAATGTTGATATGCTGCATGGAAGGCTGCGAATTCAACAATTCGATTTCCAATGATGAGCATGTTAGGTGCTGGTTGTGTGACGAATATGCCCACGCAAAGTGCGCGGGTATAAGTGATAGTGTAGTGGAAATGATTGAAGGAAGAACTGGACTCAAATGGACTTGTGAAACCTGCAGAGTTGTCAAATCTCAGATGGGAAGATTTATGAAGCAAACGCGTACGGAAATCACTGAACTCTTTAGGGAAGTCCGAGCTGTCTATGAAAAGTTGGCGATGCTGGAATCGCATATTACATCTCGTAAGACTCTGATCTAAGCGATCCCATTATTTAATCGACTAATTTATCTTTTTTTATTATCTTATATTAGATCCTCAAGTACCGACTTCCCCTGTGCACAGTGATTTCAGTTCTAACCCATTACACACTTTTGAGGATACTAATGATGACAGAGAAGTTGAAGATGCAGAGTCATCTGCTGTTCAACACAATGCTACGGATATGCAGGTGGTGAAAATATGGCATCATAATGCGGCTCCCGTGGTTCTACCTCTACATGCCAATCCGGATCCGGATATTCTTAAAGCTGTTCCTCCAATGAAAGCTGTGTTCGTATCCAGACTCATAACCTCAACTACTGAAGATGCCCTCAAGCACTACATAGTTTCCAAACTCTCATATTTCAATCCCGATGATATCATCGTCAGAAAAATATATAATAAACAAAGACGAAAAATTGCATCGTTTAAAGTTATGGCACCCGATCCTATATATTATACGATTTTAAATCCGGGATTTTGGCCTGAACATATCATTGTGCACGAGTTTGTCAAGAAAAGCCTTCTTCAAGCCAATGTAGAATTTACAAATTATTGTTAATATTTATATATGAAATTTCAATGAAATAGTAAGAAAGTAACCCATTTTTAGAATAGTACCCGCGCAATCATTATCAGTAATTATTAATATAAAACTGTTCTACCCATATCTGCGCATCAATGGGTTTAGCACATTTAATCACTCATTTTTATGCCTATATTTAGGGTATCAATTGCTCCGTAGATACAGAAACACTTATACAATTTGATATCACTCGAGTATAAGAATTCGCTTCACAGAAGTTTCACTTTTATGGTTTCACAATAAAATAGCTATAAACGAAACGTTTGACATTTGGAATGCTATTCGTTCGACCGCCACTGTGAATAGTCTTAGACACCTCATTCTCGACTCAAATAATAAACGTGAAATGCTGTGGGATTTGTCGCCAGGGATACTCACTCCGGGATGGAATTGACTCTATACTCTGTGCTCGTGGGGATAAGGATGATGGGGGAATCTTGAAGTGAGACTTGACGGGAAACTGAACGGTGCAGTCTCAAGAGTGGATGTTGTACTTGATCGCCCTGCCGTTTGTCTCAGGCGTGACAATGCATAGTTTCTCCCGCCCGTCGGGTGGGTTCGCTTCCTGGCAAGCAACTGAGCCGCCGGACTGCCGCTCAGCCAGGTGCGCAGTACTGGTGAGATAACGGGATGCGTGGGTGGCTGGGCGTCGAGTGATGGGCGTGGCGCGCACTCACCTGGGGATCCAATTTCGGTCCTTTCGGTGCTTGACTCTTGGGTAAATCGTTAGCTCTGTTTCGAATTTGATTTTCGTGAAGTATAAATCAGAGCATTCGCGTGTCGTCTAATCAAATCGCCACTTTGGCAGCCGCCGATATCAACTGGCCCCGTTTCTATCCCCTGGCTAACATGTAGGTGTACATATATGTGCATATACATGACGCACGGAGCGGCCTCAGATACGGAGACTCGATAGGGAGATATACAATGGAGGGTCCCGAGCCACTGGCGATAAGTCGGGGCAATTACGTTTGTGCGACCATACCTGATAGCTACTCTAGATCTTGATATTCGCGCTTTCTGCTTCGCGGTGTTATACGATCCGGTCATATTGAGCACTGCCTGATAGCCACCATTACGTCATTGTCTTAATGATACAATCTATCTATGTGCCATAGACACAAAATGTGCTTCATGGCCTAGATAAGGTCTGTGGCCCAACCGAAAGTAACAGAATTAAAAATTTAGCTAAAGCCAAATGTATCTACAACATGAAAACGCACAAGTCACCTGACACTTTCACCGAGAATTTAAGTCTTTTGGTGTAATCTCAAATCAGGCGAAATCTGCGAGTGAATGTTTTTGCACACTTTACCTAAGCCATAAATCGCTTTCCACAAGAAATCCTTCTGAGTGTTGGTGATTTCATTGCCAGGCAGATAAGGTTTGCCATAGTTTGTGAGATATCCTTTGTGGGAGGGAGCTTTGTTTCAGGGACTAGATTTGTCAGGCTTCCGTGACAAAGGTATTTAGATTCGTTATGCTAACAAGAGAACGTCTGATATGTTACGGCGTTCAGTGCTCACTGTTCACGGTTACATGTTCGAGTCCTGGGACGTAAAATGACATGTTTAATACGGGACCGAGTGGGAACAGTTGGCGATGTCAGCATATTTTAGCCCGTAAACCCCCCGGTTATTGGCGACATTTTGATATTGTCCTTGTTGCTGTAGCGGCGACGTTATAACAACAAGTTTGATGACGGTCGTTATGCGAATCGTCGATTTGAAATGCCTTCTTGTCACAGAACTTGTGTGTTGAGTGTGATGTGGTGTTTGTGTGTGAGTGTGAGGGTCCTTATCTGCTGTAGATGTGTGAGTGAGTGGATGTGCGGGTTGCAGATGTGTATCATTGTGTGTTGACAGTTCAACGGACACGCCCCGCCGCCCTTCATTTTCACGCCTGTTGTGTGTTGTCAGAGCGTAAACTGTTTATTATTTAACAATATCCCTTTTTTATATCTCTTGCTGTGTGGATGTGCGCGGGTGTGTGAGTTTCGAGCATTCTTATTTATTTATAACTGTGTTTCACACTTCTGCAAAGGTACGCACACAAATCCGAGCATAAATCTCTGGGTTAAGATTTAAATAGTCAAGCGTTTAGCGAAGGTATCACTATGGGAAAAATTAGGTGACATAATTTATATAAAAGTCATGTATGACTTTTTAAGCACCGTTTAAGAACACATTTAACTTACGGCATTTATCATTTAAAATGGGTCTGATTTGAAAGTTTTTGGTTATTTGACAATCAAACTAATTTATTTTCTTTTATATTGAAGAAGAATTTTAAAGTAAGTTTAAATTGTACTTCTATGGATTTCCTTTAATGATACCTTTATATTTGTATATCCTTATTTCTTTTCCTGAGTGTCTGAGCGAAAGTGCTTGGGCGTGAGTGGGCGTGTGCTTGCCACTTGACTGCGGAACGGACGCAACAAGGCGCCAATTCTCGAATCAGCGGAAACAGGTATTTAGGCTGCGTGCCTGAAAGTAGGCTACACATTCCAATCTCGGTGCTCGCTTTACGTGTGTGTGTGGGATAGTGGATAGATAGGAGTGTGGATAGATGCCTGCTGGTCTGTCAATTATGCACTTCCATATCTGCCATGAAGGACTCGCATCACTGGTCAATGGCAATCAGGCAGCGCAATCAAGGCCGGCATCGCATATCAAAGCATCAGCATCGCGGGCTGGCATTGACATTGATTTGATTTCAAATCACATCAACCTTAAATGTCAGCGTGCCACAGAGGATGGGGATGCCATTTGCCATTCATATTGCACCATGTACTGGCACCAACGTTTATGTGCATTAGAAATACACGCAGAAAAGGTCATTAGAGGATTTCCTCCTCTCTACAACTAGAGAGAAAACAACTCGAGGACGTTGGTACACACATTAGTCACGTCTTGCTCTGAGTAATAGTATTTTCTTATAGGGCTTCTATGAGTCGGGAACAGCCATGAAGTCATCTGGCTGAAAGTAAATGCCAGTTGTCTTTTACAATAGCGAGTCTCAGACAAAAACTAGATCATAAATTATAATTAACAATGCTCTAAAAACAAGCCCCATTAAGTTGGAAGATATATGAGATGCACAAGTAAACTGCTTGCACTACTTTCCATAGCTTCCATAGTTTTCTTTACTGCTTCTCAAAATTAGAATAATACTCCTTGCGATAAGCTCGCTTTAAATGAATCATCGCGGTGTTCGGTGGCAGTCTCAAATAGTCGAGTTTTCGGGCAGGATATTATCACTTGCTGGCTGGCCATGATTTACAGACTGAAGCGAAAGCAGATGGAGTTGGGAAGTGGAAAATGGGGAAAGCAGCTGCGTGCCGTATAAATATATGCGTGTGTATGTCGCAGCGCTCCTATTGATTTTTTAGCTCCACCCCAAACCAGTTTTCACTCGAATGCGGAGGAATCGAGGCCCTGACATGCCAAAGTTGGTTTAGATAGCGTTGTTAAAGTTGTTCGCCATTGCCATATAAAGTGGGTGGGTGGTTAGCCCAAACTATTTGCTACCCAACTTTGGCTTCCGCAGGGGTTGTCCCCCCTCCTTTCGGAAAAACTTTAACTGAAACAAGAATGCCAGTTGTGTTTGCCAAAGAGTTGCGACTGGACTCGACAATTTGCCGTGTGTCAGCAGCAGGTTCGTCAGGTCCGCGATGATGATGATACCTGATGGATGGTTTACCAGTTGACCAGATGACCAGATGTTTCCTCGGGCGGGAAAAAAGTAGCAACCAGTCGGTGCATCAATCAAGCTTCCAATGCTAGAAAATGCTGACGCAGATAACTTGATTAAGTCGTGGCAATCAGCAAAGCAAACAGTTTGCCAAGTGATTTTAGTTCTTCGTTTATTTTGTTTACCCCAATGATTCAATGCCGGTTTTGCGGGACGGACCGTTGATCCTCATAGCCGATAAGCACTGTACAGCCTTGCCATTGTCATTTAATTTGTGTGCTTGCTTGGGCATGGAAAAGGCAACGATAGTGCAGGCTGCCTCCAAATCGCCGGGAAAAGTCACATTATCCCATCGCCATAATCATCATCATCATCGACGCCGTTATCATCGTAGTAATCATGTGGCAAGCTTCCCGGCCGGAGCAACAGTTTCGGCCCACAAACAAATTGTTATGCTCCGCCTTGGAAATCCATTAGGGAGCCGACAAACAGAGCCAAAATGGCGCCCCCTAGCCAACTACGTATATGCCATACTGGGCAAAATCAATTTGGTAAACAAGCTCTACACTTCTTCGTAAATTCAACTTAAATAGTTTATACTTCCAGAAATGCCGGGATAGTTAAGAACACCTGGCTTAAGCCCCATTTTAAAATTTAAAATATTTAATGCCTTGACTTTTGGCTGGAGGTCTTATGATCTATAAGCCAACATTAAATTTGAAATGATGTTCTTTAAACAAAAATTCACATAATAAATTTTTCTAGTGTGCCTGTGTAGTTTTGGCCCAATTCTAGTAAAGGGAGAGGGCACTACGATGGAGTGGATGAGACGGCAAGATAAGGACCTCAGTGAATGGAGAAAATTGAAATGGAAATTAAGTTCGAACGAGGGCAGATGAAGATTCCTCTGGCGTGTGTGTTATCCGACATGTATCGGTGTGGAGAGAAGCCCCCATCACTTTTAAATTATTTACCTTAACGCACCTGATTATGCCCTTTGCTGGCTGGGCCCTCGATGAATATTTCAAACACGCGTCACATCGACCTAATTGAAACCAGAGTGCGAGCTCCAGTTAATGTGACAAGGATTAAGTGCTATGCAATGCGAAGAGTTAATTGAAAGCGTTTCAATTTCATTTCTTCGCAATTTATTTCGACAACCGAATCCGCACTCACACACACATGTAGATATTTCTGTGTCTGTTGAGCGGAAAATTATCATTTCCTTGGCCTTTGTTCGCTCAGTCAATGGAACTCGACCATTTGAATGGGCTGGGAGAAGCGAAAAGAAAGGTTTTCACTTTGGTTTCCGTGCTGACACAATGCCGACATTTCGATGTGTACGTGCTGTAAGTGTGTGTGTTAGCTTGCTGTATGACTGTATGTGTGTGTGTCTGACTCAGTGTGTGTGAACCAGAGAACTGCAGCCCGCCACTCGCACTCTACGTCCACCCGATAAACACTCGGTACTCTAGGCACCCCGTTTTTTTTGACACCCTACTTGCGGCAACACAAAATACTCGAGTGTTTTACCGACGTTGTGTTTTTGTTACGAGTAAAAAAACCACCCGAGGCCTGCTGCGCAATAACTATTTGGGTGAGTGGACGCACAGTCAACGATCGGCCGCACGTCATTTTTTGTATGCGGGCTGCAGTTCTCTGGTCATTTTTTGTACGCCTAAAATTTGTATGGGAGGAAGCGTGACGGGTATAAGAAATGAAGGGTAAAAGGGAATACCCAAGAAAAATTTCGTGCTCACGTCTTTGATGGACTCAATGGGTGCCACCCGTTTCGAATCATTCCGTTATTAATTTTTCACACGTCGCTACCTGAATACTCTAATGACAAATATTCTTATATAAAGTTATTTTTGAAATGAATTTTGTGACATTATGACTATAATCTATATTTAAATAATAATAACGTAAATAATATATATAATATATAATAATATATAATATAATATATAATAATATATAATATAATATATATATATATATATATATATTATATTAATAATATATAATATAATAAAATATAATATAATATATATAATTATAATAATATATAATAATAAGATGAAGGGCATATTTTACAAAGTATTCGACAAAGTCTAGAGTCACGCCGAAAGAATAGTGTGTAAACGTATGGAGTGTAAAACGCATGGAGTTACGCATCTTGTCTGTGACTCGATTACCTACGAGACCACTCGAGTATTTTTGGAAACACCCGAGTATTTTTGGAAACACCCATGTGTTTAACGGTATACCCACAAGTGTTTTTCTCACTCATCCCTTTTTAGGCAGTGTGTGATCGGCACCCGCGACGCGGAGCACCGTATTGATTCGGGTGCGCGCACAACGGGGTGTCTTGTCTACATGTTCAGATTTATACTGTGTGTTTGTAAGTACCCGCGATGTGCGTGGCGGGTAGCACCCGCACACAAAATTGTAGGGTGTGAGTCGAGTGGTAAAAAAGTGCCACCCTTGCAGTTCTCTGGTGTGAACTTAGGTGCGTGACAACGGTAATTTAGATATCCCAATATCCTGTTCTTTTCGCGCGTCTTTTGTTTCGCCACAAAAGCTGACTTAAGGCTCGCCTGTCAGCGCCTTGTCCGCCATTTTGTGATTCTGTCTCCATTTTCGCGTCCCTTTTTCAGATGTTTTTCCGTTATTTATGGCCCTCGCCTTTCCCTCTTTCCTTTTGATTTTTGTCATCTTTATGGAATTTTTATCTCTTTTAATTTATACATATTCTCCGGCTCCGCCATCATCGCCATCGCAATTTAATTGCCGTTCCCGAGAAACTGAGCAATCGAGTCCTTTGCGTTTCCTTTTTTCCGCAGGACTCTGCTTGCATTTTATGCTCGACTTGGCTGGCTTAGAAGTAAGCCCTATTTCAGCATTTCTCTACGTTCTTTATGGCTCGCTGGCCTTAATCAAATTGCCTGCAGATCTGCCCATCTGGACGGCTTACTGGGCGTATGCGCAATTTGATGCCCACATACACGGTAAATCTAGCAGGAAAATGTGTAAAGCGAAGCTGGCTAAATTTTTTTATTTATGCCCCGTAGCTGGAGATTTGTTACTGTCGGGACGTATGTATGATTAACTCTGCTGCAGCGGAATCCTGCATAAACTCCACACTCGAAAGTATGCTTTTTGGGGCTCTATTTTTTCCGGAAGCACGGCAGCTGCTAAAGCGCCTGATTCTGCGCCATTGTGCGAAACGTTGGCTTCCAGTTTCCGTGGCCACTGCAACTGTAACTTTATTTCACCATTGTTGTTCAATTGGGTGAGGGGCTGGAACTTTCTGCTGGTTTCATGAATCAAACATGACCGAATCTTGTTATTTGCAGTTTTCTTCCTCGAGTTTCTTTTGTGTACACATGTGCGCGGTTTATTTTTTGTTAGTTAGAAAAGTTGGTCGCCCCACACACCGAAAATGGAAAAAAGGAGAATTTTTCGCCACTGTTTGCGGCTGCTACGTATGCATGGCCTAAGCCTTTGAGTGCCTGCCACTTTCCTCTAAGCCTTTAAAGCGCTGAATTTTCATCTGAGAGCTGAGCTGCGGTTTGGCTGTGTGGTCTGTTGCTTTTAATTGACGGAGCCATAAATTAAATGAATTTTCCAAAAGCTTGTTTCATCTGGATTTTCTGCATTTCGCTGAATATGCTGCATACTCAAGTTTAAATTGACCGAGGTATTCCTCTTATCAGAGTCAGAAAATCTAGCATTTTGAGTGTTTCGAGTCATGCTGATGCTTGGGTACTTGATTGATTAGCTAGTTAATTGGTGCCATTCAGTTTGATTAGATATAAAGCCCCAAACTGAGTTCCATTGAAACCTCTGGCCATCCAACACTTGTGTCCAATTGACAAATACTTATGGGACGACCTTCCTCCATTCACTGGTCAGTGAAAAGGAGCCCCAATAACCGAGTGAATGAATAAATGGCTATTTATTTGTACAAAGGGACACAAAGTGAACTCTAAACTGAAATGGTAAGCAAATGTCAGGCAAGTGAAGCGAATGAAAGCTTGAATGATATTGACAAAGGCAAATGCTACCACCCTTCGTCCTATGAATGGAAAAAGAACTCAAGGGGCTGGCCGACTTGGGCAGGAGTCGCGAGTTCTCCGCTTTCCAATTGTTTACTAGTCTCCGTGTTGATTGTTTTCTTTGGCTCTTTTCTATGGATACCCTATAAGATGGCATGATACTTTAGGCACTGACTACAGACTAAGCTAAATAAATTGCTTAAAATGCCAAAATTTCATCTATGCGAGACAGTAAAATATACTTCATATAACTTTAACCTACGAATGCTTGGTCTGAATTCACAAGCTTAACTTTTTTTGGCGAAGTTCTTAACTTTTTCTTGGGGGTCTTAAAATACTACTTATTTTCATAAGGAAGGCACCTTTTGGAATATTTACTTTATATCCTTTACTGATATTCGTTTCGTACAGCTTATAAAAAGTACAGTTAGGATGCGATAAGCTTTATTTATAGTTAGTTATACCCTGTAACGACCAGAATTTGAAAAATGGTCCAAACAAAATCCATCGCAGTGATGGGTATGTGATAGTCGAGAAAATCGACTATAGTGTCCATTTTTGGTTAAACTGAAACCGTTTAACCTGGGAAAGCTCAATGTCCAGCTGGGCACAAGGGAACTTAAAACTCGAACTTATGCCGATGTCAACAGGACTCCCCATTTGCTTTTCTTTTCCTCTGCGGTGCTGCTCGTCTCTTGAGTCTCACAAAAGACTCAATTAGGCGTTAGACAAAGACGGTGGACAAAGCCATATGCTGCTTGGCCCAGAAGTTGTCGCTAATTCGCAGACAAAGGGCGAACGAGGGGGCCAGTGGGCTTAATCGATAGCGAAACGAAAATGGGAAAACAAACTGACAATTGTCACGGACTGCCCCCGTCCGTTGTCAAGGTAAGACCGCCCGCACTGTTCATACTCACACACACGGGACGTATGCGTAATGCCTAAGCCATACCGCACGGCACTTCACATGGGGCGTATGAGTGATTAAGTCGTGCTTGGGTAAAAAGCGGCTAAAACGAATACATTACCGGCAATCGGAGATGGAGGCGCCAGTGTGGCGAGCTGCAGGATCCGCTGCCGATGCTGCTGACACAATTTTCGCCGCTGCAGAGCTGCAGCTGCAGAATGGCCGCACACAGATGCACCAGATATAGATACAGATACACAGATACAGATGCACGAAGCTGACGCCGAATTTGCGAATTTCGAGCTTGACACGAACACCCGGAGGCTGTTGAACCGCACCGCTCTGAACTCTTTTGGCTAGTTTTGTAGGTTTATGCCGTTTTCGTGCACATCCTTTCCTTTTCTTACTGCTTCCTTTACAGTTGCATTTTTTGCAGCGGCTGCTGCAGTCCGCGTTGCCAAAAGTGAAAAGAGGCGGCCGGCACGGCGGTCGGTGGTCAATGGTCAATGGTCAGAAAACAGGTTCAAAAGTCGGCGACCGCAGGCGCAGGTCCTGTGTGTGTGTGTACGAACGGGTGTGTGTGTGTGTGTACCGCACAACTTTCCCAAAAGTATGCAAAGATATTTAGCCTAGTTTCGACTCTCCAACAGCATCGTTGTTGATTTTTTGCTGCACTTTCTTGGCATTTTCTTTCAATTCATTTTTGCTCTCAAATAAATTTTGAAAATTTATTTATGGAAGATCATTTCACTAGCTTTAAACACTGTTTTTGTTTTTATTGTTGACTGAAGCACAACTCACACATCAACAAATACATACATATATTTGTGTATATATGTGTATCTGTGTATGTTTCGCTGTGTAGTAAAAATAGTAAAACGCTCGGCACTTAAAATAGGAGAAGCGCAGCGAAAACCGTTTGCCGCTGTTCTCTTCTATTGTTGTTGTTATTGTTTTGGTTGCTTCTTTCGTTGTTGTTGTTGTATTTACCGCTGCTGCGTGTGGAAATCACGGAGAAAACGTTACACGCTCATACGCCGGATAATGAAAGACTAACCTGCGAGCCAGTAACCGACTGCCACATTGGCCGACTGCCTCTTTGAAAGTGCCGATTGTCGCGACACGAAGGGCACCCGAAATGCACACGAAGAGTGAGAGTGGCGTGGGCGAGGGCGGTGAAAGCGGGAGAGATAAGGAAGAAAGTGCACAGGATAAGGAACAGAGTGGCAGTGGAACACTGGCCAGGCGATAACAACTGCGCCGCTCTCTCTCGCTGTCGCTCTCCGATGTTCCCCATCTTCCTCTCGTTGCAGTGGCGCATTTCGCTGGGGGGAGGGGGAGGGTGAAGGTTCGGAGGGGAGGGTGGTGGGAAGGTTGGTGTGGAGGTATTGCGGGTTAGTATAGCCCACACCCCCTCCTCCAGCACCCGCTGTCTTAGACAAGCAAGCGCGTAAGTTTTTGACGCCCCTGTTAAGTCGGTTGGAAAAAAGTTGCTGCCGAGTTTCCTGTACTCTATGCTTGGAAAATAGTCTATTAACAATAAGCACCGTTAGGAAAGTGATTACTGCAAAGCAAAAAGGTTATCTTCCATATAAATTTTCAACAACCAATTTAGGGTTCACGTGGCCAAAACTTGTATTTCTGGATATTGTATCATTTTATATTTTCTTAAGCTTAACAAATAATAATATTCACGGGTACAGTATTGATCTCAACATATACATTATATTTATTTATTTATATTAAAATCCCAATTGGAGAAGTACATCTCCAATTCCAACTAAAATTGGCTAAAAAGGTATTGACCGCATTGAAGTCAGCTTTTAAAAATAACTTAATTGGTATGTGTTTTACCGGATAAATGGCTTTCCCCTGTATAATTTTGATTTAGTTGATTGCGCCTTTTTACTTGGCTCTCTATGCAGCATCACGCCTACAAACTTTGGTTATGCATTATACATATTTTAATACCGTGCTAAAAAAACTTAATAGTATTAACTTAAAAAGTTTAGGAAACAAAAAGTTATGTAGTTATTTTTTTCTAATTATAATTAAATTTTCCTAATATAAAGTAATCTTTTTGTTATTATTATAATTAATATTTTAAAAATGAATTAAGAATTAAGAAATAAATAAAATATTCCGGTCCTCCGCATCTACGGTTGTGTAATATACCTCTCTAAACAATCGTAGCGCATCACCGGGGCTTTAAAGGTGGAATTCCTTACGAATGTTCATTCGGCTATGGCGACTGCGTTAGAATTTGGGGACCTGGATGGCTCGGCGGTTCGGCGGCTGACGGGCCCAGAACTGCGAACCGAATGGCGAGCTGTGCGAGGCGTCGTAAAAATAAATAAGCAAAACGGAAATTAATAAGACCCAAATGTTGCCGCTGTCGCAACGACCTCCCCATTTTGCCCCTGAGAGCCGCGACAATAGCGTTAGCCTTATGGCCATATAGACGCAGCAATGGAAACAGAACAGAACAGAAGCTAACAGAAGTAGCGAAAGAGAAGCAAACGCTGCACGCCATTGCTGTAAGTACAGTACAGTACAGGAGCACATGTGTGTCGTTGTGTGTGTTCACAACCTTTTGCTGCCTTTGTCTTTGGCGTCGATTTTTTTCGTCCGCTTTTCTGTTTGTTTTCGTTACGGATCCCAACTCATTCAGCAGGGGTGAACACGGGGCGTATGAGCAATATATTTATGTTTATAGCCTCGTTTCCAGCTGGTGTGTAGGCATAAAACTGTCGCGATTTTTCTTTCGGATGTGTATGATTATTTGGCACGACAACTCAATTCAATGAATGAATAATAGCAATCATAAAATCATAGGACATTTACGAAATAAAATGACAGATTACAAATTTAAGCACCTTTTGCAAATTACTTTTCTGTGCATTTGCAATCAACTTAAATCTTAATTTACCCTTTTTTTTAAGCCCCACTTCCCACATGTTTTTGCCAATAAAAGATTTTGATTTGTTTTTTTAAGTTTTATTTATGTAGTTTTTTATTTTAATCATTGTTTAAATCTACAAATACATTTACAGCGGAGGGCGAAAGAACAAAAAATTAAAAATGTTTACTCATTGTTTTGTTGTTACATGCAAGTTTTTACTTCTGCGTGTTGTTGACAAATTTGTTGTGGTTTTTGTTTTGTTTCAAGTTCTTGCTTTGACCATCGAACGTTTATATAATTCTGCATTTGTTTATAAATATTTGTAGTCCATATTATGAGTTATTTATATTTTGTTTTTGTCCTCGTTTGGTTTTTGCTTTGCTTCGTTTTAGTTTAGTATCATATCTCTTTCACATCAGCATCCATCGATCAATATTATTAATTACTCAATATAATTTGTTAACAACTAATAATAATAATTTTGTTTAGTTTTCATTTTCTTTCATAACTAACATGCCATAATTATCGTTATCCCCAATGCTAATGATCATCTTCACTAAGTTAGAAAACAAGACAGTTGGCTAAACGAAAACAGCAGCGAATTAAACTCGAATGTCTGGGCGTATCTCTCTGCGTGGGTGTGATCTTATCGGTCTAGCCGAGCTCATTGAGCATCCTATAATCGCTATCTGATCCATTTTCACAATTCACAACTTGAAATTCTCAATTAGCCAGCCCGAGCCGCTTTTTCAGACCCACTCATTTGATAACGACAATGCCAAGCTTTTTAATTCGTTGAACTTCAATGTAATGACCAACAATTTGACCGCTCAACCGTTCATGTTGTGTTTGCTCTTTGTATTTGTTTTCCTTTTTGTTTTTGTTTTGGGGCGTGTGTGGGCAGGGAAAGCGATAAAAAACAATCAAAGAAAAGGTAAACAGAATACTGCCTTGGGCTTGCCCCATTTTGGGGCGCTGTGCCGTGTAAAACTTACAAACATTTATTTTGTGGGCGCTTTTTCCTTTTGTTTCGTATTGAATTTGGTTTTTAGTTTTATTTGGTTTTATCTTTTCCTTCTGGGCCTAGGTATCGGTAATGGTATCTGTATCTGAATCTCGATATCGACATCGGGGGACTTAACCCCACCGAATCTCGGCATCGGCTCTTTTGGGCTTAAATGCACACAAAGCATAATATTGCATGTCAATTGGTTTAAGGGGGTTTATTATTAAACATTTAGTTGGGTTTTTCTTTAGAGTTTAACAAATTCTAGACCGGCAGGTCTCCAAACATCGCTCGGAGACCTTTATCCGGACCTCGGCGTAGTGCCAAGTGCAGATCGGTCGATTTCGTTATGGTTTCAATTTTGGTTTTTGGTGTATTGTATAGCTCCATTTATATAATCAAATTTTTTCCATATAATATATGTGTGTATATATATAAACAATTATATTCGTCGTGTTCACATTTCTTGTGGTTTTTCTTCTGTTTATATATATATTTCGTTCTTCTGCGCTAAGCTGCGTTTACACACACAAGTTTCAAGTTTTGCAAATTAATTTCTGTTCTTTTGTTTTGGTTGTTGTTGTTGTGGTTTTTATTGGGCTTTACTTTTCACGGCTTACTTGGTAACTACGCTAGGGGTTTTCATTGTTTTCTTTCCTCATTTTACTTTTTATTTACTTCGTTTTATAATTTCTCTAAACTTCTTATATACTTTGTCTCGTCATGCGTTGTGTATCGGTGTGTGTGTGTGTGTATTTGTGAGTGTGTTTGTGAGTGCGTGTGTGTGTGTGTGTGTTAGCTTTTTGGGATCTTGTTATTGTGGCGATAAAAATCGCCTCATCCAGTTCTCGTTACGTTAATAATTTTACTAAAAACATGTTGTTACTGTTTTGCTTAGTTACTGGTTGATTTTGTTGTTGTTGTTCTTGTTTTGTTGTGATTGGTGTTTCATCGAAATTGTTGTTCGTTTTTGTTTGTTTTATTTTCATTTATACTTTATTTAAATCTTATTTTTAGCTTTAATTTATAATTTAAATTTACTTAACGTTTAAAATAATTATCGCTTGCATTTTTGTTTATCCTCGTTTACTTTAAATAATTAAATTAAAAAAATAAAATATATTGTAATATGTTCTTGCTGTAGCTTGTTGTAGACGTAGCTGTTGCTGTTGTTGTTGCCGTTGCTGCTGCTGTTGCTATTACTGTGGTTGTGTTGCTTTTGTGGGTTTCGTGGGTTTTGTGGTTCATAAACATTTCTATTTGTTGCTCTCCATGGATTGTAGGTGTTTTTGTGGGTGTTCCTGGTTGCTCTTGTTGTGGTGTGTGTTCGTGTGTGGGCATGTGGCTGTGTGTGTGGGAGTGTAGCAGTGTGGGTGTTTAATAGTAGGTCTCCTGCTCCAACCAGCCTCCGGGGTTGCGGCGCAAGTAGAAACGACGGGTCTCGTCATAGATGAAGATAGCCAGCGCAAATGGAATAGCCGGGAACCACCAGACGAGTCTATGGTACGGGTAGGGAAGGTTTATTACAAGGTTAGTTAATGATCCATACTGATTTTAAGGGACCACTTACTTCAGGGGGTACATGCGCAGACCCTTCTCCATGCCCGGGCAGTACGAGAGGAACGCGGCCAGCACGGTTTCAAAGACGAGGCCAAAGTTCAAAGCCCAGTTGCGCATGCCCTGCTGGAAGATCGAGTTACGACGCGTCTTGCAGATGATCAGATCGGCCCATTGCACAACCACGATCGAGATGAAGAAGGCCGTGTGGCAGGTGTACTCCAAGGTCTTGCGGTCGCGGTAGGTCTATGGGAGTATAGGATAAATTAATTAAAATCTAACTCATCTTTGGCTGTTTACATCATCGTTAAAGTACGAGTTCAGAGTTAAAATAAAGTGAGTTAAAGAGACAATTGGAGTATCGACTTACCCATTCTTGACCGTAGGAGTCAGTTAGATCGTTGACAGCCTTTGAGTCCCACATCTTACGAATGCCGAACAGTTTCTTGGGCAAAAAGCCGTTCTCAGCCATGATGACGAAGTACACAAAGAAGCCGGCGGCGGCCTGGATCATGCCGATCTGTCCGTAGGCCATCGAAATCAACCTGGGTTAGTTAAATGGGCGGGGCCAAGTTGGAAGTTGGGAGAAAGAAGCAAATCTCGTTAGGTAACTCTCAAAGGCAGGCAACACTTTTTCTTTTGTGTGGGGTTTGGTTTTGTTTTTCAGGACGCAAGACACTTCTCGTTACAGTTTGGCTAGCGGTAAAGTTTCGGGCATCGGACTGAAGAAAACAGGAACATGCGCGGCTTGGCCAGGATTTTTGTTTGTCGTAGAACATTAAAGGCAGTAAGATAGGTCGTTTGGGGTACTCAAGAAATGATCAAAGAATGCTTGAAACAAAGCCATAAAGGTTGGCACACAGAAAGATAGAACGGAAGGATAACACGCACAACAAACACAAAACACTTAGGGAGGAAATCAAACAAAAACCCGGCCCAAGGACCGCAAATGTCCGTTCAGTCCTCGATCCGAGTAGCAATTCTTACTCGGGGTTAGTCGATTAGATTGTTGTTAGTGCCACTTTACCTTGAAGCTCTTTTATGGATTGTTTAAGCAAATGGATGTTTATCGTTTAGATTTAGTGGTATTAAGACATTACTCTATGTAGCGTGGAAAGTGTCTGGGCAAATCTCGTTTTAGTTTCAAGAGCGCGTAAAAGCAAATCGTACAGTCTACACTCGATAGAAAGCGTGATGGCGCAGAATTGTTTGAATTTCATTGCATTGTTTGGCTTTCATACATTTTGCATTGGATGTGGATGTGAAAAGCAAAGTTATTGTTAGTGCTAGTTGAACATGCGGTCTAAATACAGGACATACATATCGTAACATGCAGGACATTTAAGCGTGCCACTATTACTACGACAGGCGAGTGCAGCTCTACAACCTTTGGTTTACTTACGTTCAAGGAAGTTTCGATCGAAATCACATAAAACATAAAACAATAACTGAATCATAAACTTACACGTAAACACAAACTTAGGAGTAATAAATACGTAAAAGTATTACACACAAGGAACTCATAACAAATCATTATCCGTTGCCATTGTTGTTAGATTCTCAAGTATTACCTACGTTTATCAGGACACCCTCCCTCACATTCAGACTTACCACGACTTGGAAACTTGGAACCAGATTTCGGAACGAGTCTAGGTATGTATATATTTGGTATATAACGATCATATGGTGTATCTAGAACACAACTGAAGCGATTTTCGTTTTGTAGTTGGCTCGAACAAACTCATCTACAAGTAACGTACTAACTGATCTAAGAGTAACGGCAGAAGCTTCGTTTTTGTGGGTTTCGTGTTTTTTTGATTGTTTGGTTCAGTCTTTTGCTTGTCTAAGGGCTTGTGAAAATAGATCCACCTTATATTCGATTGTTTGTTGTATGGGTCGTGTACTTTGTTTTTGTTTATTGTTTATGCAGGTGAGCGTTTGAGCGAGCGAGCGTTTTTCATTAAACTAACTTCGCCAAATTCTCTAGAAGCAGCTGTTGGGCTTTTTTCTTAGTGGCACTACAGTTTGCAAAACACACTTTTAGATTCAATACGAATGTTGTTCCTCAATAGTTTGAACATACACAATAAGTGTGTGTAAGGATCGAAGTTTGTTGTGCGAGTAACACACCACAAATGTAACACTTAGATTTAGGGATTTAAGTGAGGGATACATAAAGGAAGTTATTCCATATGAAATCAAGTTAAAAAGTGAAAATGAAAACGGAATTTTTAAGGTGGGTAAATTTTAGAACTTTTTGGTTTTAGAATATTCAAAAGATATTATCATTCCACATTGAGAGTTTCAGAAAGAAAATTATAAGTAGGTCACATATAAATTGGAACGAAAGAAAACTATGTAAAACACAAAACTGTGGAATAAATGTTTTTTTTTTTACGTTCATAAGTGTGGAATTGAAATTTAAACAAGGAAAAACGCATGAACGCATCAGCAAACGAACAAACAGTCGCAAAAGTTTCTGGGTGAAATTTGGAATTTAGCATTCGATTGATTGCATTTTAGACTGATTGATGATCGGTTGATCTACTTGTTTGGTCAAATTATGATGCAAGAAACGCGACCACAGCACATCAAACAAAGTTCAAAGTTGGTAACGTAAAAGATGGTTGCATGTTTGTTCATTTTCTATTTCGTAACTAATCAACTAAAAGACGGTTAACACTTGGATATTGGAGTTTTGTTTTTGGTTTTCTTTTTTTATAAGGCCTTAGCGTTAAGTTTTCCTGACCTGCGGTTCACCAAGTTGTCGCGATACGGATCTCTCGGCTGACGCTTCATAATATCGCTCTCGGCTTGCTCGTAAGCGAGTGAAATGGCCGGAATCTTGCGGTATATGGCAATTAATGGTTATTGATTGTTCGGTTATCGGTATTTGTGCAAGTTGCAATTGTTAGTTGGTTGTTTGATAATCAAAAGAAAGACATAACAAGAGTCGAAAGAATGTAGGGAAATACAAAGGAAAATCTGGTTAAAGTTTACAAATATATATAAAATATTTGTATAAAAGTTTTATATAAGTATGCTTGCGGGCGAGTAATAAATACTTGTTCTTTATACGCTAATTAATAATCGCTAATAGATCGTAATAGATAGATAGAGATCTGAGGGGAGGGCGGGAGTCTGTGTCAAGTAGTACCATCATGGGGTATTTGTTGTTGCATATTAAGGTGTTTTTCATTTTTTTTTTTTTTTTTTGTTAGCTCCCACGTACTTACGAAGCTAAAACTAATCTAGGGCAAAAAGAGCATAGAGCACCCAGTAATAGTAAAATCGATATATAGTAAGTAGTAGGTAATAGTAAATGCACAGATATAGGGTGTACAAGAATGGATTAGAGCTTAAATTGCGCTAAATCATTATATATGTATCATTATTACTAGAGGACAATTTTAGTCTGGATTTCAGATTGAGTTCGGGCGAGATTTGTGTGAGTGTCGTTCAACTACAACTCAAAAGAAGACGTTTCAATGAATGACTGACTGAGAGTTGGTAGAGAAAAATACAGGGCAAACTCTGGTCTGATTGATTGATAGAATGTGCTGAATGATTCGAATTGACCTTAGTAAGAGGAGATTCGTGAATGAATTGATGTCGAGACAAAAGATTCGTCTACCGTATCATGAGTGTAGCATCAGTAGAAACGTACATATGTCATAGATTATACAGACTCGCTAAATTAACAATAGGCCTGCTCTAGCATAAGGCTAAGAACTAAGATGGAAAAGATCTGTATTGACATGGTAACAAATTATCGTTTATTCTACGAAAACATAGCCCAGAAGAGAGCTAGAGCCTCTGTCTTCAGGTATCAATATGATCACCACTTACCTTCGCACCACAAATAAAATGATCTTTATACGAAAAACCAAAACAAATATCTGTAGAGCTTCTACAGTAGAACATAAATCTAAAATAATTAAACCAAGTTATCAAGGAGTACAACAAAAAGAAATACGAATGTTTCCGAAACTGGAAAACATAAATTCAGATATCTTGGGAAAGATGCTTTAGCCCCAAAATTGAATTTCATAACACCTTAAGAATCGTTGTAGATATAGAGATAAAGTGATAGAGAGAGAGAGCGAAAGTTTACCAAAGTTAAGCAGAAAAGTGAAAGACAAACTAACTGACTTCATGGCTATAAGAAAAAGATTTACAAGATTTACTCCTAATCCAATATACAGTTTCTAAATATTTCAAGTGCAAAAATATTTGAGAAAATGGTATCCGAAAAAGTTGTTCTTCCTTGTGTCTTCTTTAGTTAAAACTTAATAAGATGAAAAACTTATTTTGGGTTATATAATCAATAGTAGCTATGTATGTATATGTAGTTATGATTACAATTACATTTATCAGCGTACAATAATTGGATATATTGCATTATTGCAAAAACAAATTAAAAATCTTACGAAATGCCGTACATATGAAAAAATACAAAAGGAAAATATACTTTAAGTATTTTATAAAGATCTTTCTAAAAATTATCCAAAATGCTATCCGTTGGACCTTGAAGTCCGGAAGTGTGTTCAGGAATAGCTTTTAAGAAAAAACTTAACGAACTTACTAAGAACACACCTTGATTCACTTGATTCACAGTGTTATAGTTATGTATGTAAAATCAAAATAACTAATCGATTTGAAATTTACTTCATACTATCTAAACGGAAATATCAGAGACTAGAAAAAACTTGAGAATATTGAACTAAATAAGAGAGCAGTGAACAGAAATTCAAAGAAAAGCTACCAAATAAAACATTTAACATAAAACATGGAAAACATCGGTGGAGTTAATCCAAATAATCAACATTCAACCAAGGAGTACTTAAGCTATTTAAAAATATTTTAGTTAGTATATAGAAAGACAGAGATATAGCGGATAATATAGGTTAAAAGTAGAGTAAAATGATTTCATTTTCTTCGACTTGTAGAATAGAAAGAAAGCGTACTCTGATTTTAGCTTGCTTTAACGACTTTGGCCGGCCAAAGTACGAGTTCAGTTCAATGGTTATCAATTTGCTTTTCATTGCGTGACAAAAAGGAATTATTTGGTGGTTCATAGAGTAGCAGAAGATGCAAAATCTTGACTTGCGTTCGGATATGTGTCATTTACGTTACAGAATAGAAATTCGGTTCTTGCTGTTGTCTGGTTGGTTGGTTGATTGAAAGTTGTTTGTTGGTTGTTCTGGTAAATGTTGTAATTGATTCGAGATCAGCACGGAGCGAAACTTTACCTTTCGTTGACCAGTTTATCTTGGAAGGGGTTCCTCGGCTGGCGTTTCATAATATCGGATTCAGCCGTCTCATAAGCTAAGGAAATGGCTGGCACCTAAACGTGCGAACGATCGTTTGTGGTGGTGGGTTATCGGTTGGTAGTTGGTTGAAGTGGAAAAAATAAATGAAATTAAATACGATAAATTATGGAAACATAAACTCCTCTCCTTGAACTCTGCAAAACCCTGAGAAATCCGCTGAGCTGGGGGCGACGCTGGTTCATAAGGGTATATGTATATCTTACAGACTAGATTGCATAACTTAAACCCCCCTCTTAAATCAAACTTAAGCGGCAGAGACTTATTGGGCAAAATGCTTGATGTGTGGAGTGACGAACAGAGTTAAACATAAGCTAATGTAAGTTCTCGAGTCAAATCATGAAATAAAAACCATTATTTCGGTTGGGTTAGTTCATAAAAA
Organism: Drosophila simulans; assembly: GCF_016746395.2. Classification (NCBI taxonomy): domain Eukaryota; kingdom Metazoa; phylum Arthropoda; class Insecta; order Diptera; family Drosophilidae; genus Drosophila; species Drosophila simulans. Next base: position 5,285,771 of record NC_052523.2, read on the forward strand.
TCGTGTGCAAATGCTAATTTTCATATTGAAATTTTGCCAAATTGTACAAACTTAAAATCCATTACAAATGCCAATCAATTTGTCCAATTCAAATAACGTCGAGGGGTGAATCTTACGGTTAACTCAGTGTTAGTTACACCACAAAACGAAAATCGTGAGCGATATGTATCTGAATTATATATTTGTGAGAGATTAACAATATACGACGCACACATATTAACATTTAGAGCATTAGAGTATGGCAGATGAAGTCGATATTCGTTTGGGCAAGATATTCAAAGTCGGAATGATTGAATTGTACATGTGGGAGCGGTTATATGAGCGTATGTATGATTTTTATATATAACTCTCTGGGCGGAAACTCAATAAAAATGGGAAATGGACTTGTTGTACTTGAAATGTACAGAACAGATGCTATGTATAGATGTATAGATGGTATATGCATGACGAGGGATCTGCCACCGAATGGACATATGCTACAGAGATGAGATATCGGAGAGGAAAGCTGGTGTGGTTTGGCATGTTCGAGTGATAACATTCTTAAGAGTTATGTTGGGTAATTAGTATGCCATAAACGTGTCAACGGCTTTGTTAGATGGTTACGCTGCCTTCGTTTAGGCCAACTTATTCTAGTACAATCCAGCCACATACACATAAGACATATGCTATAGTTATATGTTTTTTCTCTTGATTTGCGCTTTTCTTTACTTCAGTCTTGATTTATCCTTTTAAAGGTTGAGGTTAGTGAGTTGGCGAGTGTGTGTGTGGTGTGTGTGTGTGGGTGTGTATTAGTGTGGGGTATAAATTGACTTGATTGGCACCTTGAGTTCACTAATTTATCGTTGAAGGGGTCACGTGGCGGACGCTTCATAATATCGGCTTCAGCATGTTCGTAGGCCAATGAAATGGCTGGCACCTAGGTATTGGATTACGGCAGGTAGTTACATTAGCAACAGTTTACAATCCATAAATTCAATTCAGTTCGATTTTGGCCTAGATCTGTGGGGTTAGCTAGAGTTGGGGGACGTGATTAAGAGCACTTAAACTACTCGATGGCCTAGCACTGCGTTGTATTCTAGCTGGAGCTGCTGGATCTAAGTCGGAGCGGAGGCTAGCGCGTTTACCTCTCGTTGACCAGGTTATCGATCTCCGGATTGCGCGGCCGGCGCTTCATGATGTCAGCCTCGGGTCCCTCGTAGGCCAGCGATATGGCAGGAATCTGATCGCCAGTGCAGTTAGCCGCACAATTTACGTTCAGAGTGGGTGTTAAAAAGGCTATTTCTTAACAATTAACTGGGATGGGCTACAACTTTTATATTTAACTTGCTCGAATGATACTGACTTAATAGCAACTTTAACTTTAATCTTCGTTGGGGCTTGGGTTAGGGGCAGAGGTCTAAACTTACCATGTCAGTGCCCAGATCGATGCACAGAATCGTCACGGTTCCCAGTGGCAGTGGTATGTCGCAGAGGATGAAGGCCAGGAAGGGCGAGATTTCGGGAATGTTGGAGGTCAGGGTGTAGGCGATGGACTTTTTCAGGTTATCGAAGATCAGGCGACCCTCCTCCACACCAGTCACAATGGAGGCAAAGTTGTCGTCCAGCAAAATCATGTCAGCAGCCTACACAGGATCATTTAGATAATTAATTTTGGCATTTTGGTAGGCAAAAAACATCAAATCCATATTGAACCATCTCTCACTTACTACAGGAGTGTCATAAACAGAAAACATGAGTTCATGCAGATAGGAAAATTATACCGTATTTTCCCGTACTAAAAATATTAAACGCGTATTCAACAAAATCTTTTTAAAAGTTAATATGGAATGGTTAATGCGTGGATAAGAAAAAAATATCACGCTCATTTGCGAATTAATTTTATGCTGCTTTAAAATCATAACATCTTCCTAATTGATGGCCAATTTGGGTGATATTTTTACTCCGTCCCAACTTTTATCACTATAATCTGAATTCTCACCTGTTTGGACACATCGGAACCGGCAATACCCATGGCAACACCGATATCGGCCTTCTTTAGAGCGGGAGAATCGTTGACACCATCACCAGTCACGGCCACAATAGCTCCCATGCGCTGGCAACCCTCTACAATGATCAGTTTCTGCTGGGGCGAGGTACGGGCGAAGACGATCTCGGTGTGGTAGCGGAGGATTTCATCAAGCTGGTCGCTGGACACATCACGGAGCTCAGCGCCATGGACGACGGCGGCCTTGGCCTCGCGGGGATTAACTTCAGAGATGGGGATGTTGAGGCGCTGGGCAATGTCCTCGACGGTCTCGTTGCCCTCGGATATAATACCGACAGACTTGGCGATGGCCTTGGCAGTGATCGGGTGATCGCCGGTGACCATGATGACCTTGATACCGGCTGATCGGCACTTGGCAACGGCATCGGGCACGGCAGCACGTGGGGGATCAATCATGGACATAAGGCCGACGAAACGCAGATTATCGATGGGGAAGTTGATGTCGTCGGTGTTGAACTTAAAGCCGTTGGGATACTTGTCGGATGGCAGCATAAAGTCACAGAAACCGAGCACGCGCTCACCCAGTCCACCGAGTTCCATGTAGGCATTGTTGAACGCCTCCTTCATCTCCTCGTCCAGAACCTTCTCTTTGCCGTTGATGAAAATGGTAGAGCAGCGCTCCAAGATACGTTCGGGGGCTCCCTTCATTACGAGCAAGTAGCGCGGATCGTTGGTATCCTCGGTTTCGTGGATGGACACTTGGTATTTGTTGGTGGAGTTGAAGGGCACCTCGGCAATCTTCTTATTGCGCTTGCGAATGTTCATCACATCGCCCAGAGCCAGTTCCATGCACTTGAGCAGAGCAGCCTCGGAGGCATCTCCACTGACTTCTTTCTTGAGGATTGGGACGCCATCTTGGCCTCCCTTGAACTCGGCACGGTTACAGAGAGTGGCAATGCGAGAGAGCGCCTTGAATCCAGGGCTGGTTCTATCGTATTGAACACCCGACTGATCCTCAGTTGTGTCGGCCTCGATGATCTGATTATCGAACCACATGTGGGCGACCGTCATTCGGTTCTGGGTGAGGGTGCCGGTCTTATCGGAACAGATGGTCGATGTGGAGCCAAGGGTCTCCACGGCCTCCAGATTCTTCACCAGACAGTTCTTGGAGGCCATACGCTTGGCGGTAAGGGTCAGGCACACAGTGACGGTGGCCAGCAGACCCTCGGGCACGTTGGCGACGATGATACCGATCAAAAAGATGACAGCGTCCAGCCAGTGGTAGCCCAGGATGAAGGCAATCACGAAGAAGGTGACGCCCAGGAACACGGCCACGCCGGTAATAAGGTGGATGAAATGGTGGATCTCCTTGGCAATGGGCGTCTCGCCGGTGTCTAGACCGGAGGCAAGGCCAGCAATGCGGCCCATGACGGTGTGATCACCACAGCTGATGACCACGCCCTTGGCAGTGCCCTCGACGGCGTTGGTGGAGAAGAAGGCCAGATTCTTGGTCTCCAGTGGATTCTCATGGGTGAACTCGGCACCGCGGGACTGCGGCTCCGACTCGCCGGTCAGCGAGGAGTTGTCCACCTTGAAGTTGCGCGCCTCGATGATGCGGATATCAGCGGGGATACGGTCGCCGAACTTCACCTCAACGACATCGCCCAGAACGAGATCCTCAGCGCGCAGCGTGAGTTTCTCGCCCTCGCGGATGACGGTGGCGAACTGGGGTACCATGTTCTTGAACGATTCCATGATCTTAGAACTTTTCGATTCCTGCGGAACACACACCAGAGTTAGTAAGCCGATCTTCAGCTGCTCAGATTTGAGGGACACATACCTGATAGTATGAGAAAATGCCCGTCACGATGACGACAGCGGAAAGTACAATACCCAGATACAAATTATCGTCGGCCGGCTCCTCGCTGGTGCTGGCCTGGATAGAATAGGCCACAAAGCAGAGAATAGCACCGATCCACAGCAACATGGCGAAGCCACCGAACAGGTTCTTACAGAACTTCACCCATTCGGGCGTCTGCTTGGGTGGCGTCAGCGCATTGGGACCATCGCGCTCCAAGTTTTCCTTGGCCTTGGCGTGACTTAGACCCTGCGGAAGATCAGAGACGTATAAGTTCTCATGTCAAATGGGACTCCATATACTCAAATGTTGCACTTACATTTTCGGGATGTGTCTGAAAGCGCTGATACAATTCCTCAGGAGAGATTTTATGAAAATCGATATCCAACTCCTGTTTGAGATCATCTAAATTCTCCTTTTTATTAACTTTGGCCGGCATCTTGCGTCTTGACTGTTGAGTTAAGAGGGATAATATCGTTAGTGGCGGAAGGTATTGATGCACTGCAGCGATAGACCCATTAGCCGACACAAAATTCGATTTACTTCATGCCTTGGTTAGGCCTTTCAAAAAAGGCGTAAAGGATTCAATATTACCAGTGTGTTTTGGGATTGGTTACAGAGGAAGTGGATAGAGAAGAGTTTGAGATAGGTTTGCACTGAAGAAACCTTCAAAATTGTAGAACTGTTCCGTTTACCATTAAGAGTTAGGGGTCAGTTAGAGATCACTTTTACCGGTACCCGTTGTTAACTACTTACCCAACTTAAATTTACTACTTGTCAAGTGATTTTCCCAACCTGTGCACGGGGATGTGGTTATAGACTTGGGCGAACCCATTCCGAAATGAGTTCGAGCGTGAGAATATTTAAAACGACCGCTGATACGTAAAGCTCTAGTAATCGCAATCTAAGGCATGCAAAATGCGCGCTAAATGACGCTCCCAATCGAAATGAGAAGAGCACGTAAATGAATTGAGGTGCACAAAACAAAACATCAAGCAATTATACAAACATTTGTTCCTACACATATGCTACGTATTCAAAACAAAGGAATTAAAAATGAAATACGAAAAAAAATGAATGAAAAGTAACTTTTCCTACAGTGCAGTCAAAAATATATAGATTTACTATGCATTAGCTGACCTCGAAAGCCTTTGAATTGGCCAAATAAAAAAACAAGAAGGAAAGCAAAGAGAATTCTAAATCAAATATATGCGGATTCAAAAGTTATATTATATATAGTCTTAGCAGCTGTCTAGTGTCTGGCATTCTATCTTTAACAGTGTCTATAAGTGTACTCTTTTTTTCAAGACGCACGGGCAGTGATTTTTTGCCCTCTGACGTCATTGTTGGGGTTGCCATGCAATCAAGGCAAAACAAAAAAGAACAACAAGTTGAACTCCTGTTCATTTGGAAAACTTTAAAAAAAACTGCGTGGTATAAGCACTAGGCAATATTTCATTGAACAATAATATATTCTTGAGCAAATGGAGATTCGAAAATAAACTCCGAGAATATCTGAAATGGCCATATTTATGACATTATTATTGGCCATCGTTATACATAGCGAATTATGGCTATTTATAGCCGCTGTAAGCATTTCGCCAGTGCTTTCTAAATGTCAACTGCACTCGGAAAATGCCATTGGAAGCATGCCCAAGTCTAGCAAATATAATAAATAATATGTGCAATTACAGACCGGGAAAAGGGAAATCGATGGGAAAGAAGTGGGTTAGTAAAGCGCTTAAAATCGAAAGGGGTCGGTATTAGAAATGAAAAACATAAATAGAGTGGATGATAGATACGAGTGTGTATGTATGGCTGTGTGTGATGTGAGTGAGGAAAATTCGATTTACCTTGTACTGGCCATCGGCTGTGCGATTGTCGTCATCGGTGGCTATAACCGTGGCGACTCGATAAGAGTCCGCCCTCCCATGCTACGCACATGAAGGTTTGGGTTTCGAGTTCGGATTCGGGTTCGGTTTCGGTTTCAGTTTGGGTGTTGTTGTTGGTGGGTCGGTTGTTGGGTGGTGTTTGATTGATGATGTCGATGATGGGCGAACAAGTAACGTATTCAAACGGGGAAGAGATAAAAATCAAAAATCGAACAAAACTAAAAACGAGCATAAGCAAATGCAAGACGTACACTATGCATGTATGTAGTATATGGCTATTATAATAAATAAGAGAGCTATTTTCCGCCTCTGGTAAAGTGATAAATGATATTCATGAATGCAAACCTTAGTCTCTTACAGTGATAAATTGTGTATTAATAAATTAGAATGGTTTACTTTACAATAAAGTCGACTTTTATACTTTACAAAGCTGTATACTATATGCATTTGAAAAAAGTTTAGATTTATAAATTATTCTTTAGTTGAGTTTCAAGAATTATTTTCATTACTTTCACTTTACCAGATATAGCGAGCAGCAAGTACGATAACTAAATAATAACCAAATATATGATAAATATATGATATGAACGAACAGAGACACTACAAATCAACTTATGCAACACTAGTGTAAACATTAATATGATAGGATATGATGCATACATTAACTCTGAGCTAAAACTAAAGGCCTTTGGGGATTGCGGTTTTTCGTTGGCCTGGCAACACGCGATTTGTTTTGATGATTCAGCGCTAATGGGAAATGGAAAACTTTAGCCAGGCTGCCAAAGGACTATGAATCATGTGTTATACATAGACTTCCAATAGAAAGGCTTTCCAGCAAGCGGTAGCCAAAATTCGAACCGTTTTTGGATCGGACAGCGTTATCTGCAGTGCGTCGTGAGTCACTGTTATTATTATGATTATTATTTAAAAAACAAACAAAATGGGCTAGTGAAGAGCGCAGCCGTCAGCGAAACTCAAAAGAACTCAAGAGATATGCAATATAAACATACTCGTATAGTCTACTGTTTGTTTGGCCATGCAAAACCGAGGGGTCGAAGGAAATCAAATCAAATTAATTAAAAATACGTATGTCTCGAGACGAAAGTATGTATACACTAATGAATGCGAGGGCGAGGGGAAAGCGAGAACGCAAACCTGTCGCGTTCACATGGCAGCCAACTTGCGGGTATACTCGACTATACATATTCGAGAATCTTACGCTTTGTTTGGCTTTGCTTTTTCGGGCCTGGCGTGTCTTGATTTATTTAATTTCATTATATGTATGTGCTTTTGGTTTCGGGTTTTTTCTCTTTTTTTTTTGGCCTTTTGGGTTTTCTGGTTCAATTGAGGACGCTTTGGCAGCATGAAATAAATCGAATCGAGAATCGAGAGAATCGGGCCTAGAGGCCTGCTACTGAAGGGTTTCTCTACTCTTCGGCTTACGCACTGTGGCAAGTGTTCAAACGACTATCGATCTGCTTTCGTATCTTTTATCTCACGTCGCTGGTTTCCCTCGTTCTAAGATTCCCTCTCAAGTGCTAAACAATCTGATGGGTGGATTAAAGTTAAGATATGGGTTAGAATGTATCCTAGTTATAGTACTATCTTAAGCTTACATACTACCTTGCCTAGGAAGTAGTAAACAATTGTTAGCCATGACTTTGCGGGCGGAAAGCGCCCGGTTTTCCCACAATGCCGCTAATTCCGATTTTTCTATACACATTAATTCAACTTAATCGCGCTTTTCATGCTTCAATTGATCCGAAACAATGCCAAGTGGCACGGCATGTGAAAACAGGGGTATGGGTTTGGTATTGGGATAGGGATTGGGGTCCAGGATGGAGATCGGGGCGAAAATAACGTATATATAGGTATATAAATCAGAATGCGACAATGGCCGGGCAGCCGCAGAGAAACTTACATAAGCCAGTGAAATGGAAAATAGCAAACTGAGAACTGAACACTGAAAACGGCGAACTGTGAGCTGCCAGCGAGCCAATTAGACGAACAGATACAATTGTATCTGTGTATCTGTTGCTGCGCTCCAGCTGAAATGTTTCCCCCTAAACCGAATAGAACAAAACGGTATGCACACATTTCGCCGCAAACCATTTGGCATTTGAACTTGAATATCAATTTACAACATGTCGACTATTTGGAGGGAAAGAGCTCTGCATCGAATTGACGCGCTAATTGTTCAATCAATGCAAAAAAGTGCAAATACAAAAGTATCTGGGAAATGTGTAAGCCAGAAATCGGGCGAATTGTCGACATATCGCTTTTATTCGAAGGTGCATTAGCCGGCAGGTGAGTGCAAGTTTGGTTTTAACCAGTTTCAAACCAGATTGAGGCGGCTCAATCGTTGAGGTGTCTGATTCGGATTGATAGAACACAATGCATTCGACTGGGAAATCGAAACTGTTTTGCTAGGCTCGTTTTTTTCCCCCCTTCATAGTACCCCGAAAAAGAAAATAAAAACCAGTTTCACTGGGCAAGATAACACATCGTGTCTGGCATCTCTGTATCTTAAAAATGCATTTTCACCCAACTTGTTTTTTTTTTTTTTTTTTTTTTTTTTTTTTTTTTTTTTTTTGTGGTCCGCAGACTGAAACGCCAGATGAGCTGAGCTCGCTAATGATCTCAGTTGCTGGAGTGTTTAATTTAAATATTATTAACAATTTCCAGCTAATTGTCTGCTTAATTTTCGCACGTTTTGCTTGCTCTCTATAAAAACACCAGTCCCAAATATTTTTTACCAGACCAATATAATTTCTTATACGAATCCCTACTTAATAAGAGGACAAGGGTAGGTTATGTAACGCTGATTCGTAAAAGTTAACTTAAATGTATCATGCTCGAAGCGGTCAAGGTAAATTACAGTTGATGGGAAAATATACGTAAATGAATAAAATGTTTCTGAGCTCGTCAGTTTCGATTACCCACCTGAGCACTCATTATGCGGATTCTTGTTTAAGCTTATTAGAGGCGAGACAGGTAAAACGATCAACAAACAAAAATGTAAGGCACGACAACGGTTGGGGCAAATAAAACACGATTAACAAAGTACAAAATAAAAACTTGATAAAACTGAAATGAGAAAATTAAAAGTTTGAAAAAGGGCAAGATTAATACAGGCGAAAACGGTTAAAACGACTCGAGCTTATGCAACAATCCACAGGATACGCGGGCGCTGGAAGGACGTGGCGGTGGAGCAGCAAGTGGACCGCTGGAAGGCCACGGAGTCACGGGAAATTGTGTGGAAGTGGACAATGGAAGCGAGTGTGTATGGAAATGCAGGCGAGCTGCAGTTTCCAGGATGCCGAATAACGGCACATGGCAAATGGAGAGGCCAAGAGAGAAAGCGAGAGACAGAATTTCGAAAGTGAGCGAGCTTAACGGTAAACAGCGCAGTGGGAGCGAACTGTCGGGGGCGCAAGTTCGAAAAGAGCGTCAGGAAAATTTTCCAAGACTTTTTCCTGTGCCCCTCTTTTTTTTATGCTGTGTGCGGAATTATGAAATCGCCAGGCGGGGGGCCCAAATCGCTCTATATATGTGGCTGGCTCGCTATATCCACTCATTCGTGTGGGGTGGCCAGGAAATTACTGCTATTCCAAAATGTAAATCGCGTCAATTGAATCTAAACGATTTCATTGCCACAAAAGTACGTCAGGCGAAAGCGATGCGGAGGAAACGGACAAACGGACGGACAATCGGACGGACATGCGTTTGGCTTGCCATAAACGCCAAATTGAATGCCAAATCAAAGAGGAGGAAAAACATTATTTCTGCATATTCGTCTCGCTATGGCACACACACTAAAACACTCTAGATCACTCGAACACTGTCAAATGCGTCCGAAAAATGCATTTTCTTTATGCCCATCTCCCGTTTTTCCCTCAGGGAAAAACGAAAAAGGTATAATGCCTGGGCACACAGTTCTTTTCGATCTCCGCTTCTCTCTTCAGATGGTTACAAATGTATATATCCATTAAGCCAGGCATGAAGTTTTGGAAAAATCGATTTCGTACAAGGACGTTGTCGTTTTCTCGACGCCCCAAAGGGGGGTGGTGGGCAGTCGGTGGGCGCTGCAGTTGAGCAGACATGGAAAGTTCTTGGTTTCATTTTGTTCGTTTTTTTTTTCATTTATGCTTTCTTATTTTTTTCTACCTTTTACACGTTTGGGTGCTATTACACAATTTTTGCGCTTGGCGTTGCGTATTGTGTTTTGGGGGCTTTCGCAGAAAACTACCCCGTTAGCAGTATTGAACTTGTTTTCAGCACTAGAACCGATTCGCGTTGGAACGAGACAAATACAACAAATACTGATCACACACGACTGCTGTTCGCTAACGTAATATCCTTTTATTCTTATGTCGAACGAGAGTTAGTCCTGGGCTGCTTCTCTTCTCGCTGGAGCTGGACTCAATCGATGCACAGTTATTGTGTAAGCAGAGCAGCGGGCACACACCAGCGCCGAGGGGGCGGGCGGGCGGCGGGGGAGCAGAGCTGTACTGTACCACCCGACAAAGAGACGAGATAGCTGCTGCTGTCACAGTTGGACCTTCCCAGTTCGGATTCGACGTTCGACTGAAACTTTTCGGCGCGCCGCGAGTGGTTAAGCTTTCTCGATTCTCGGATAGAACATTCTGCTCTGCCGACGTCGGCAGAGAGCTTTCGCCAGCAGATGTTACACCGCAGCTCAACGCTCTCCTACACTCGGCGAAAAAAAAACCATGAATATGTGCGGGTATACAAACGCTTTTAAGGCTAATCGTCAAAAAGAATATTTTGTTTAGCCTTTCAATATCACTACTATCAAATCAGATTACAAATCTATGAAAAGTTGGGTTTAAAACATTAGTCTTCTGACTGCATTCGATTTCTGCCTGCTACAGCACTACCTCAGTACTTCCATTTCTCTTTCTAACAAGTTATAATCAGTGTAATAATGTTATAATATTTGACCCACATTTTCTAAAAACTCATATCTTTATCTTAGTTGTCTTAAATTTGTGTCTGAGCATGAAAATATAAATATGATTCATCATCTTATTATACATTTCATGACGATTCAAAACTGAGTAATGAACTCTTATCAGCATATTTCGAACGGCAATTCCAAAGAATAGTTTAATAAAGTTTCATAAACAAACATTTTTCATATTCACATTTTGGAGATTTTATTAACAATCTGTAGTATTTCAGATAAGTTATTAAATGAAAAAATTAAATTAATGAATAAAATCAAATACAAAAATTTAGTGCTAACTTTTTTTTGCGAGTGGAGCCTCTCGTGCGAAAAGTGCACAGTGTTGGAGAGCTTTCCAGCCGAAAAATCTATGGCAGTGTGACAAGTGAGGCAGGCAAGGGGTTGGCTGCGCAGCTCGGAGCAGCGGAATGTGTGTCAGTTGGAGAGCGAGGGCGGCGGAGAATGGGCAGCGGGCAGAAAAATGAGGGGTGGCAAGGGCGAAAGAGGGATCCCCAGAGAGAGAGAGAGAGAGAGCGCGAGAGGGAGAGGAAGAGAGAGCGAATATCTACATAAATTGTATAACGAAAACAAAGCGTTTGATAAAAAGGGCAGGCCAACAACTTTGGCATTTCGGAACAGCCGCCTATTCGAGCCCTTGCATGACGTCACTCCAGCTGTACCCATCCCCCCAAAAGTGTTGACAATTACCGAGACTCGGTTTTAACATTCAGTCAGATGGGCAACCCCGGGGCCAACTAGAAAACCTCCCCCGAAACCGGTGAATCAATGCGGCACGTTATGAAAATCATATTCCCATCTAAAGCAGCCCATATTCAATCTACGAATCCGAGGTTTCATATGCGAATCCACTTAGCATGTCCCTACCCCCAATAATAAGCTTTTGCTATTCTTACTTAACGCATTTATAGGCAAAGTGGCGGGGTTGCGGGTGAAATGACACCACGACTGGCTTAGGGCTTAAGGACTCGAGTAATTTCCTTTTCGGACCTTGAGTCTATTTCCAGTCCCTTGTAACTCGAGTTTAATTACACGTAATGCTGCCAGCACAGAGACAAAGAAGCAAATCACATGGATACGCACTTGGCCAGCAAGTACTACACTAGAATAATTCCAAACGGATATTCGAAAAGTTCCAACAGACTTTGAAAGTGTTGCATATGTACAAGATTAAATACTAGCTAAGACCGTTATATTAAATAGTGTTAGTATTTTATATTCGTATTCCCCAAACATATGTACCATATGTTAGGGTTGGTACATTGGCTGATCGCAAAACTTTTCAATTTAAACGAAACAGTTTGTTAGCAATATTTCCTCTAGAGCCGCGTACGGTGTTCGATTAACTTCCCAGCTCATTTTTTTGCGTGCACTAAATCCCACGGAAAATCAATATAAGACATCGTGCCAGCTAAAGCAGCGGGAAAAGTTTCAGTCCCTGGTTTCCCGGAGCGGAGGGTGGCCGAATGACTCCCCTATCGATCCACTGGGGGCATCCAGATTTCTGGCCGGAATCGTGCACGTTTTATCAACTTATCGAATCGCGTGTGATATACGCTGAAGGAGTGTCCCGGCCAGATGAACTCAAACTCAATTTGTGGGTCATCAGCTTGGCTTCATGTTACAGGGCGGCGCAGAGATGGGTCCAAAATAAATAAACAAATGCCGACTTAAGTGACCGTGTTGGCCAGTTGTGTACGCCAGAAGTTCTCCAGTTCTCGCTGGCCTACAATATCAACTTATGTAATGACACGACAACAAAAAAAAGAAACACTTGGCAACCGGAATGAAAGTTGAGATACATAGATAAAGCCCTAAACTTTTCGCCCAGATATTGCCGGGGTGGCCCATGGAATAGAGGTTTATGTATCCATGTGAGTCGTCCGTGAACATTTACTTATGTAAAAAGGAGAGCAGCGTCACAATCGAACGTCAATGCGTTCAGCTGACAAATGGTCAACTGACGAGGGTTCCGCGTAGACAATCCTATGGTCAACCGGTCTGTGTGACGTCTCCAAACTTCGTCAATCGATCAGTCAATTTCCGATATTCCCCGGAAAAACTCAATTTGGTCTGTCACCTGCCACGTGTCCCCCCGCATTTTTTTTGGGAAACTCAATGCCAACCACCTGAAAAATCAATATACAAATTATGACTGCGGTTAAGGGTTGGGGTTGCGGAGAGTGTCCTAAACAAAAAAGGTCTGTTCCACTGCCAATTATGACTTTTAGGCAAAATCAATAGGCGGAGCAGCGCTGATGACTTTAGAAATTTGCGTGGTGTCAAAGTCAACTAGCTACTGGCTTTGCCAAGATGCCAATATTGAAAGGGTACTAACCAAGCTTACCAAATGAAAAACTGGTTAATACTTGTACTTGCAGTGTAGTTAAGGAAGTAGCGAAAAGAAATAAAACAAATATTCCTGCGTTATATATATGTAGCTATAATAATAAAATCTGTTATGTGACATTTGCGGGGGGGTCCAAGTTCTTCAATCGAGTTCAAGCTCGGAAAGTTCCACTTTAGTTCGTAGAAGTTGCATTCGCACTTTGCATTTGAAAAGGGGAAAAGCGTGCAAGTTGGTTTGGCAGCCTGCAGCGAAAACTTTGGCCAGCTCGCTAATTGCCATTGGCAAGTGCGATCCCCCGCCGACGGGAGTGGGCGGCGGTCCTCGATTCGGTTGCATAATGGCGTTCATGACCTGGGCCCTGGCAGAACCGAAAAAACAGAGACGGCGACAGAAAGTCCGAATCCGAGTGCAGCATAATCACAGCCATCACGAGTGCCCCGATATGAGAGCGAATGAGCCATAAAGCCGTTGTACTTGAGCACTGATTAAAATGTGTGCCCCCCGCCACCCACATGACCGCCGGGGGGTCTTTTCTCGCCATGAATGGCAGACGGACCACAATGGTCATGCATGGTGACGGGTTCGTGATGAGTTCCAAGGCAGGGCAAATGTTACTAAAATCATTCAAAGTTACATGAAAACAAAAGTTTTAAAAGCGTGCAATCAAGAAGAAAACCCTAAAATCCTGAATCCTACAAATTAAAATTGGAAAAACGGAAGTAGTATTGAGAAAACCGCTAGTTGAAGAACTTAATTCCCTGATCAAGTAACGTTCGAGCAGCGCATAAACTCGATCCTAACCCAAGTCGAAGTCCGGCTCTAGTTAGTCTATGATGCCATTCGAAGCAATTTGCTCGTCGCTCCTCGTAGGCGTTTATGACAATAGATTTACGAGCATAGCTCGTCTAATTTACGCCATTCCCATTGTAAAGAAGCGACCATCCATCCAGCTCATACAGTAGTTAAAAAGATGAGAAAAACCTTAGACGGCGACAACGATGAAGGAAAGTCACTGGCATCTCGCGGCGGGCAGCATTGAATGAAATGCCCCGGAAAAAACCAATTGTTATTCCACGTTTAATTTAGTAGAGCAATGGAGGCCTCCTCCCACCACCTACCGCCCACCTTGTAAATCCGATTTCATGGTTTGCGGGAACGGACAGCCAGCAGCTGACTGGGCTGCATCGTTGTGGGCGGGCAGATCTTGGATACATCCTAATCCATCTCATCGCATTTTATCCCATCTCATAGACACAGATACAGCTACAGCTACAGCAGATACAGAGACACCGCTTGGCTTTGAGTTTCAGTTGGGTAATGCGAAACGCCGGAGACCGCCCGTCCGAAAATGGAGCAATAAATTCTAATCAAAATTAAAATATACATAATAATAAAGTAAGCAAAGCAGCCAGGCCATCAGTACAGCACAAGCATTTTCTATGGCCCATTCGGCGCGTGTGTGCACTTGTCATTGCCTGGAAACTAAGCCACACAAAAGGGGCTGTTGTGGGTTAGGGGGGCGTCCAATATGTTGGCCAAATGAGTTCGCGCAGCGGGGATTGCTGAGTGATTTTTCCAGTTCTCCTGGCGAATACATATACATACGTTTAGATATACATATAGATATCCACTTTATTTGGGGGTGCTCTCCAAGGCCCTAAAACCGCGAACAAGTTGCCACTTCATCTCCATAAAAGCCAGCTGATAGTGGAGATCTTGTGAAAGATATATTTTAGTCGGCTTTGAGGCTGGGAAAGGGTGTGCAATGATAGTTACACATTTTCGGAAGAACGACATTCTACAGTTCTGTTCTTCCATGCAATGATCCAGTACTTATTTACTCATGACTTTAAAAACTAGTGGTTGTTGCGGCAAAAATCTATTATTGATTGATTGCAACACCCATTTGGGGATGTTAATCACACGCCTGCTGAAGCATATGCTCCCTATATCGCTGACGCTCACAAATCAATAGAAACCCCTTCTGTTCCAGAGTTTCGGAGTGGGCTAGGTGGGTGCATCGGGCTGACACGCGCCACCGCTCACTGAACCGCTTGGCACTAAATCAGCCTCAATTGAGAGGGTGCTGGCTAACCTACTTGAGCGGCAGCAGTCAAAGCCAGCGATTTGTGGCACGTTGGCGCGTCTAATTGGAAGACAGTGGGAATAGGTGCAAGGGATCTGAGCAGCGAATTCCTGGCGGTAATGCCACCCAGATCCGCACACCAAGGCTGCCCGGTAACCGTACCCAAATATAACGATTGCGAATCAGTGGCGCCTTATCAGGTATCCACTATCTGTCGGAACCATCGGCCATCCTCTGACGCACTTCACCTGCTCACGACGCAAACCAGTTCAGCTCAAGTGTGGCGGAACCCAAAACCAATTACAGCTGTCGACGGTTATTTGTTTGCCCGACATATATACCAAAATTATTTCTCATTATCGGGCGGTGCGATAATTTGATTTGACTCCGTAGAGCTGGATATTTTCGGCTACTGCCAAATTGGCATTTGTCCGCTACTTATTTCGATTTGTTTGCATTTGCATTTGGCCAAAAAGGCACTCTTCTTTACTTTTTTGGGCGATCGTGACTGCGAAAGTAGCTTTGGAGCAACGTCAGCAGCGCGTATTAAATTGTATTTAAATTAAAACAAATTACGGACAGGCCGAGTGTGTGTGCAAGTGGCGGCAATTGCTGATATTGTCGTCACATATGAGGCATTAAATTAAATAAAAATTTATTATGACGATTTAAGGAGCGTCGGGCAACAAGCAAAGTGCGAATCAAAAGATACAGGCACAGATTCAAACACAATTGAGCTACATATACATACGTACAACTGTGTGTATCTTCTGCGAGAATTCGAACAATCTTTCAATTGTCTGCATCATTTGGAAAACATTTTCCATTCCATTTTCGTTTCGAAACGCCAAGATTTTAGCATTTATGGCAGGCAGGTATATGTATCTATTTTTTTATGGATCTCCAGTGCCAAAAGAAATCCCACGGACAAGTGGCGGCCAAATCCGATTTTAGCGAGTTCTTGCGGGATATATATTTATTTACTCGATCTAGAATAGTTGGATCGCCCGCTGTTTTTTGTGTTTATTCATTTGTTATGCCTTCCCATTTTACCGGCCAATTGAATCCGAGTAATATTCGAAAGTTATGTCATTTCCTTAGCTGTGCATTACAGATTGCCCGGTGGAGCCGGCTTAATCTCGACCCAGCTCGTTTACTTCCTCCCACAATGCGTTCGCGGTAATTGCGGTAATTGTTGTCGCTCAGACAATATTAAGTGCGTGACACAAGACGAGTTCAGAGTTCTGGAGATCCACGAATCTCGTCTTACCGCCCGAAACTCGTTTGAACCGGTGGCGAACAGGAACAATTGAGCCATTGTTGAGCCCCGGCTCAGCTACTTCAGGTAGCTGGACAATAAACCACCCCTTCGGAACTAAGCCACCCCTGAAGCGAATTGATCGATGGACCTTGAGAGACCTACAAGCTGGAGACCAACTCGAAAACAAACGAAAACGAAAATAAATCAACGTACCGCTCTAGAACTTAATCTACAAGTGTTGGTCGAGCGAGTGTTATCTGATAAGCAGACGAAAGGTAAATATAGCGCACAGGCACAGGCACAGATACAGATACGGATACCTGGGAAACTGGAGGCCCAGACCCCTAACAGCGGGTTATGCAATCGTTAGTAATTAAAACCCTATCCATTGACGCAAACTGGGCATGTGCCAAATATCACACCGCAGCGAAACAAATCGAAGTCCTTGTCGAGTGCAGTCTGTGTGCTGGATGTGACAGCAAACAGTCAATGGGCGAGGTGATAATTTCCACATCTTGCGATTATGGCTGCCAATTGATGATGCCCACATAGTGTAGATGGCTCTTTCCAACAAGATCTGTTCAAACGGTTTGCCATTGTCAGTTGATTAGATTTTTATTGGCGTGTAATTGAATTAAAACGGCCAATATTGTTTTGCTGCCACGCTTTGATTGCCGAAAGCAAGTCACCGCCTCTGGCGGACGGTTTTCTGGTATTTTCCAGTTGTAATTATTATCGCTGTCGCTTTTACTGCCATCGGCAATCTGTTAAGTAGTTAACGCGAACCTAAATTCTCCGAGCCGGGTAAAACTGGTCAAAAAGGGAAGGGGCCCGTCTATTCGGGTGCACAAAATAGCTGGCTACAATATAGTATACATGTCAACGCTGATAACTGCTGATAGTATTCAAATCCTGGGTGTTAGCATTTAGAACCTGCCATTACCACGCTGGAAGCACATTATTCAGCTTATTTGCCGTCTCCCCATAAAACTCTTAATTGCTTTATCTGCATTTTTCGACTGATAAACGGGTAGATGCATACACATACCAACTAGTTCTGGTTTCGGCTGGCCCTTAATTTCAAATCATTTACTTATGGAACGCACATTGAGAGCAAGAGAACTTCATTATCGCGTTCTTAGAGCATCGTCAGATTGTAGTTTCTTGATTTTTGATGTGCTTTCTTAAATTGACTTCAATTGAAAGCGCATGAGTCAGCATACAAAACGAAGCCACGACGCTGGTGGGGGTGTGAGATATACTCGTACATAACTCAGCTTTACGCGGATTTGTGCGTGAAATCATAATAGAATTTCCACTGAGCACACTGGGTTTAGATATAAGATGTCGTAGTCCGACAGAGTGAAATATAATAATTATGCAACATACACATATTCAACACTACCAATATTATCATCAGAAGTTGACCTTGAAAATCCGTTGGAATATGCGTCATATTTTTTAAAATAATTGTATGGAATGATAAACCCAACCACAAATGTTTTTAGAACCTTAAATAATTTGTGTGACTTATTTTGATTCTTAAAATATGCGTACAACTACAATAATATTAAAGACGTAATATTTGAATTACATACTTAATTTTATAACAATACAAATACATAATAATAATTATAATATCTAAGTTAGGTCTTAAGAGTTCTTTTCAAGTTTTCCCCTTTGAAATAGTATCTGGACCCACTGTGGATTGCGAGTGGATTCAGACCGCTTGCTCTATAGTTTTGCATACTTTCGGGCCGTCGAACCAGTATGTGTGTGGGTGCGTGCGTGTGTGTGACCTGCCCTTAGACAAGCCCCAAAATCAATAGAGCTGGCAATACGGACTTAGAATTGGTGGCCTAGCGCTAGGAACAGAACCGAAAGCCCGGGTGGAAACAACAACCCGTAGAACTCATTACCGTCTGCGGGGTAATTAAGTGGCGTCATCGGTGGGGCATTTAGTAACTAATCGAAGGGTGAGGAGGAAGGGAAGGGAAGGTAAGGGCTACGTACGGAGAAAAAAGTACGGGAAGAAGTACGTCGATTTACGCTAATGTGCCAGTGTGTGTAATTAGCAGCGCACTACTCGGCCCAATGACACCAATTCCGGAAGGAGGGAAAGCACGGAAAATGGAAAAATAAACGTGTTATTCAGGGTAGTTTCGTTCTAGGGCTCGAGATTCCAATAATGAAATCTGCGAGATGCGGCGGAATGGGGCGTGGTTCGGGAGGGGCGGCAGCAGTACCGGTTATGTAAGCCGAAAACTGGAAGATTTCCAGGCACGGAAAAGCGAAAAGCTTTCGCGCCGGGAAAGTGGAAAATTTGGGAAACTGGTCGGCCTGGAAATGCAAATTGCGCATGTCAGCTAAGCGCACCTGGAAAGCGGGAGAGAGAAAGAGAGGCAGGGAGCGAGAGAGAGAAAGGGAGATGGAGAAAGAGAGAGGGAGAGCGAATACAAATTCGAGAAAAAAGTCAAAAGCCAGGCTCTAAGCCCAGGCTATTTTTACAGATCAGCAGGTAAGCGGATATAGGCCGAGTCAGATCCAATAGGATTAGTAACTGCGCCCCGTTTCACATTCGATTCCGCTTCCAGTTACCGAAAGCCAGCAAACAAATTAGTGAACTTCGTTGGGCGTCGCCTCGGCTTTGTTGTTGTTGTCGTTGCTTCTCGCTTTTTCACCAGCAACAAAACAAATAGTAGTAGCAGCAGCAGCAAGAACAACACCAAAGGCAACGTACACAACACAGATACACGCACACACCCACACAGCCAAAAGAGCGCACTCGGGCTTCGATTTTTCCCACTAAAAACAACGCCCGCTCAGCGTTTCACTTGGCCAATTTGTTTTGGCCCTGGTTCTTTTTAATTCCCTCGTCATGGTCTAACAACAGTTTACACTTAACCACTTTCTCACTTAACTAACTTAGTTTTCATCGTAATCCAGGCTTTATTTTTGCTCACCTCGTAATCCGACCTTAACGCCATGTTATTTTAATTTAACTCGATTATTCCCAGGGATGTGGAAAATTTACACAATTCCAACGTATCGATATTTCAGAAGTCGTGACTGCCAAGTGGAGAGTTATCGGCCTATTGTATCGAATAAACCGGTAGAGATATCGGGATGGCAATCGGTTAAGGAAATGTAATTATGAAAAATGTATTTTGAGTGAAATTACTATTATAATTTGGCAATAGTTCGATCTGTCTGGTTTATTTAAAATGATAAGTTAAATAATTTAAATATCCCTGGAAATGTATTAACCCAAACTAGTTGCAATGGTATGTTAAATTAATATATTAAGATACTCGTTGACTTTTGGATTTCAATCACATCATTAATTTTCTTTGTTTCAAGAATAATTGAAAATACCAAGATAAAAAAATGTATATTTTTTTATTTTAATTTAAACATAACGTACTTTTACGTACATTTATGTCTCTACTGCTAACCTGAATTTTACTGGAGCTGCCAGCTTAAATTTTACACATAGCAGAGTTGCCATTCTAAATTTTACAGATGTTGGGGGCTGCCAACCTGATTATTTGTATTGTTATTTTTATTCGATTCCATTCGATAATAAAATACCAAAGACTATACGCTCGTCGCCTTACACCGTTCCAAACATAGGTGGCGGTGTATTAATCAAAACAATTTTTAAGTCAGCAGTACGAAGTGTAGATGGCGTTTACTAAACGGATAAATAGCTACTCTCCACGGAATGTTTAACTGAACTTGAATCTTTTAAATTGTATTTCCTATGTTCAGTATTGATCATTGATCATTGCATCCATGTAAAACCTGGTAAAGCTGCCACATAGGTAGCAGTAAACTTGTTTAATTCCAATTAATAAAATTAAAAAAAAAAACAGATCATTGCATCAAACGGGACAGAGATCCTCGAAGGCCCAGCAATTCGACAATCCTGTCCTGTCGCTTCCTTAAATCACTACATATGTATATTATACCTAAATTTCAAGATACACCTGATACCCCTCGTTGTCATCATCCAGCAACTTATCATTGGACTCCTGGGAGCAGGAAGCCAACAGACCATGTTAATTGACTTTAATTTAATTAATAATTAAATTGAGAACACTATTGCTGCGTACGAGTCACTAGCCAACATCCATTGTAAGACGATCTGAAACTCAGGACGAACATTTTCCAGTTTTTGAGTATGATGAAGCTATAAACATTACAATCCTCCAAGCTAATGCCATATGAATCCTTGGGATAATTAGGAGAATATTTCCCTATCGGCTAGGCGAACTCAGCTATGGAGAACTCACCTATTCCTCTGTTTGCACAAGCCCTCACTTCATCACCCAAGCCCCGGAATTCGCCAGTAACAATGACGACCTCCACTTGGTCGAAGCTGAATTTATCGGAACTGCAAATAGCAACTAATATCAGAATAATTAGATGTCGTTAGATTAGATGCCACAACAGCAGTCTCCTGCCCAGAGCGGCTTCGAACTTTCTACACATTCGTTCGATTGATCAACCCGGCGAGCACGTTCGTCATGTTCCATTTGCTGAAGCTTACCGAACTGAATTTTACATTTCCGATTACTAAAAAGTGCCACTGCACACGGCGTTCTTCACCATGTTCAACTACACGATCTACCACTGGCAATCGATGTCTTCAGCTTCTGGACAGCTTAGGGGCTGCGGCCGAGCACGTCCAGCTCATGTTCAACCGTATATGGGCCTACTAGCCGAAGAAGTCGGATGCCCTGGCCATCGACTGATGCATTGGTAGCTCCTATTAGCCTATTAGCAATCGCAAAACATAGGTAGCCACTACTGGCAGTTCGTGATGGGCGAGAAGCCTCCTAAAACATGAACGAAATGAGTTCGGTAAGATTCCTTCAAGTGCTTCATTCAGCATACGGTTGAGATAGAACCTTTTCGTCAGAATGCCACCTGTTGTTTTCGGACCCACTGCAAGGAAATGCCAAATTTGCACAACAAGCACTTGCACAGTTTCATTTGCCCTTTCCCGTCACTTACCCTCTCCGGAAGCTTCAATTGGTTTATCCGGTTAATTAATATTTTGAAATCAATTGTTGTCGACACGAGCACAAACAAGGAAGCAGCTCCAAAGGGGCTGCGGTTGCTTAGGCCAAACGACTTTTCGCTCAGCTGCAGAGCAACCCACCTCCCAGTTTGCCCATCCTTTTGTCCGCCCGCCCATCCTGCGGCCCCGTCAATCGATTCAATATCCCATGGCCATTAGAAGGAGCCGGCTCGACTACAAAATTGAGCCCACATAAGCTGAGGGGAAATCGCCTTGTTGCCACTGCCACTGCCACTGCCACTGTCTTCGGCTTTGGCTTTCGCTTTTGCTTTGGCATTGGCTTTGGCTCAAATAACCTGAAAGGCCCAATCAACAGGTGTCTTTGCCTCTGCTGCGTGCTCCGTGCTGGTGCTTAGTGTTTCTGTGTGTCTGGGTGTTTGTGGTTCAACAACCGGGCCACCGACGGCAAGGAGTCAGCTTCACGGCAGAGTCGGATGCCTCGGTGTGTGCCAAGCCAAATGGCGAGAAATAAAACTGGAATAATTCAATAGGAGGCGTGGCCAGCCCCCTGAGCCCATGGGTAGGAAGGGGGAAGGTGGGGCGATGGTTGGATTCAGTTCGGAGAAGGCAGCTTCATAGCTTGCGTAATGAATGTCCTTAGCAGGCAGGGCACGTTTCATGTTTTTTCGTTCATGTTTGCTCTGCCGAGCTCCTGGAATCCCCCATCCAGGGCGCCAATTTGGAGCCAAGCGGAAGGACCAGAATGCTGGCCATTAAAGCTCCTGCTCCTCCAGCTCCTGCTGCTCATTTCACTTAAGTTCGTTTCGCAATTTAACACTACCAGGACACGCATCACCGAGCTGGCGTCTTAATTTGCGCCGCTTTTTCTGCCTACGCTCATAATAAATGCAAAAAATAGTAAGGGCAAAAAAAAAACAAATAAATTTCCTGCAGAGGAAATGCCGAAAATATTTGCATGCAAATTTCTGACCTCGTCCACGCAGAAAAAAGCTGCACACCAGCAGCCGTTTGTCCCGTCAACCGCAATTTGAGTAAATTTAATTGAAGCCCCTTGGCCTCCTGCTCATGCATATTTATTGAGTCGTGGAGGGGGTGGGAACGGGCGCGGAGCACCCTTTTCGGGTCCGAGCAACAGTTGCCGCACATTGCGCATACGCCGCGTGTGCCACGGCGTAAGTTTCTGGCGCAGCACAGACCCAGCAGACCCAGCGCCAACTTAATTTCCACGGCACAACTACTACTACAGCCGATTATGCTAATGTCGAAAGAAAGAAAATTCAGGTGTGCTGCTGCGCGGAAGGGGAAGGATGGGGACACCAAGGAAAAGGTGACTTCGTCCGTGCCCTTCGCCCTGCGTATTACCAATGAAAGACAGCAGGAATTTGCAGCTGCAAGAGAGGAGGATATCCCTTTTGCTCGCTCCCCTTTCCCCTCGTTTGCTTATCACGCTGACTTTTTGCTTCCGGTCTTATTTCTTGCCTTTGGACAGGACGACGCTGCCTGTCTGCCGTATAACAAATAGCAAAATGTCCTCCGTCCGTCCGCCCGGCTGGCTGGATGGCTGGCTGGCTGGCTGGCTGGCATTCGTGGCTGTGTCCCGGCTCGTCAACAAATTGTTGCTCCGCCGCTGCGTGAGTAAATTCCGTCGACTGCTCGGGCTCTCGCTCGGCTCTCCTGCCATTCCGACATTGCGCATACGCCGTGTGTGCGTGAATTGGCCCACGATGGCCCACTGTGCCTGGGGACGCGCCGCCTGTGCCAACTGTGCTATGGCCCGTATAACACCGGGCAGCAACAGCTGCTGGACGCACAGTTCATCGACAGTCCTCGTCTGGTTGGGTCCTTGGGTGGCAAGCGCGGCAAAAACGCAAAAACGCAGCACGAGTAGCAGCAACAGCAGGCACAGCAACACCAAAAGCAGCAACAGCATCTGTATCAGCCATCAGCAGCTCGTCCTGAAAAGCAACAGAGCAGTGCGAGCCCTACGCAGGCAGATCCTTAAAGTTTCGTGGCTTAATTCCCGGAAATACCCGGTGACCATTTCGCGAGTTTTCTATTCGATTCGATTCGATTCGAGTGCGGACTGAAGCGGTCAAAAGCGGAGCTTCGGGTTCCTCAGCAAAGAGCAGTCAGCCGGATTAATCCAAGCATTTGGGTTTGCGCACCGCCCAGCGGCATAAAATGATAAGTAAGTGCACAAAGAAGTAGTACCATATTGTTAAGTTTTAATAAATAATTCAAGTTATTGGAGCAAAGGTTCAGAGAAAATACATTTAAATGTAGAAAAGTTATAGAATGTTTGCTATAATAAAATATTGATAGTTATATAGTTATTCAATTTTTGACTGCATATTAACCACAATAGAGCAGCAGAGCTTGACTTTCGTTTTATAACTTAATAATTATTCCGAAATGGTAAAACGCCATTTTAATGCCACTTTATCTCAACTGCACTTTCCGCTTTGTGGCATAAAAATAAAGGAGGCAGAGACAGAGAGCGAACCGATTTGAATCGTGAGCCGGGCTAATAAATGTGCTTTGCAATGGCGCAGCCTCATGCCTTTTTTCCCCACCAATCCACCCGATGTCCTGGCGTGCCACTTCCCCGCTGGTCCACTTCACATGTTGCGGCTGTTGCACGAGTGTCTGTTTAACGCCACTTAATGTCCTTTCTATTTACTATCCACTGGCTGTGTGTGTTGGTGTGTGTGTGCGGGTGTTGATGACTGCACAAAGCACACAAACTCGAAAAAAAGAACACACACACACGGCAACACTTCTGTGTACTTGCCACTCAACAGTTTTGTGAGAGGAAAAGGGAAAAACGCCTTTGGTGCGGCGTGGAAAGCGAGAAAGTTTTCCTGCCCGCCTAGAAAAACACTAAACAAAAGTTGAGTCGAGCAAAACAACAGAGGCAACAAACATCGCGAAACAACATTAATTTACGTGCTAAAAGCGGCCTTGAAAACTTGCAGCCTACGTGCGGTAATTGTGCTTGAAAATGGGCAGCGCAGGGGGAGTGCGGAATGGATGGAAATAGCCCGGGAAACTGTCCGGGAATCGTCCTTCTCCCGGTGATTCCCCGCATCACCCATTGAAGTCGAAAAAGCAAGGCGATAAGTAAATTGGAAAACTTCATTACGATGAGTCGAAGCGAACACCTCGGTTTTCACTTTTTCAGCTCACTAATTAGCAGCAGCTTTTTGCCAACAATCTTCAGGGAGCGATAAAGATTTCAGATTCAGAATTACAACTTATTTCCTTATTTTACGGGGATTTACGAGACTTTCGTCTAAGCGAATAATGAGTAAATCAACTCAGATTAGTACGCAATGCACTCGAAGAAAAGACTGTCAAGTCTGCTGCAAAGTGATGCGAGTACTTGCTGCTCGAGGCAAAGGATTCCCGGGAAATCTGGATTGCAATTTATATTATTATTTTCTTGCTCCAGAAAAATTTGTTAGTATGGCTTGGCTGGGTGTAAATCAACATGGAATGCCAAGGGTTATCAAGCTGCACTGGGAAAAAAGTACCAATCGATGCTTTATTTGTATTACTATTTTATAATAAATTCATTCAACTATATAGTTTTCATCTGTAATTCTTAAAATTAAATTCAATTGATGTAAAACTGAACAGGTAAATTAAAACAAGAACATGAACAAGAAAAATAACAAATATATGTATATATTTTTAAAGAGTTTTAGTAAGTCAAAAAATCTATCTTTAAATTGTTTAAATAAGTTTTTACAAATATCTATGTATATATATATATAGATATTTTTTTTTAATATTTTGACTTTTTATTAATATACCAATATTCAGTGCAAAACTGTTCAAATAGGTTGAAAGTTTTGGAGTATGTCCATTTTATATACGTATATATGATATAATAGAGAAGATAATTAACTTGAATCATTTGTTTTTAGTTCATAATATAGTGGCCTAAGTAAATCCCACCCCAGTGCGTAATTTTTCAATTATTGTGGTCAACGACATGCGTAGTATTGAACAAATTGCATCGGTTGGTGGTTGTGGTTATGGTTTAAGGACTTGATTTCAGAGAAATCAATTTAAATGATTAGTTTTGGTTTTTGTGGTTTGTGTTGGTGGCTTGTGGAAAAGCAGGAAGGGGTTTTCCCAGTGTAGGTAAGCGTTCAATGATCTCGGTTTTAAAAAAGGGGCCATAAAATGTCGTCGGGAAGCGCAAAGTAAGTAGGAATGGGGTAATGGGGCTGCTGGTGCGCACACAATTTCAGACGGAGTTAATGAAACAATGCAGCGGTTGCTTTAAGACATTTTCCAACCAACCCAGACTCCCCTCCCTCTACCCCCTTAAAGTGTGCAGCAAAACTCACGAGTGTGTGAGTGTGGAAATTTTACGAGAGGCGCTTTTCTTTCCGCTTTTCGCCAGATCCTTTGTCGGTTTTGCTCTTGCTTTCGCTTCACTTCTGCCTTTATTTTGCTGCGAAGCGATGCTCATTTGGATTCGCATTTCGTTGTTGCTTCTCTCGATTTTGTTGTTGACTGACAACCCACCGAGTTCCACCCGCCGCCCACCACCACCCACCACGCCCTTTGAAATCGTCGAGATTTACGCATATATTTGTGTGGAGTTACCCACTCGGCAGCGTCCCTTCGCCGCCTTTTCCCCCGAATTTCCCCACACTTTTCCCGGGTTGACGGGCCGGGCACAAGTCCAAAAACTCAATTGCGGCTTTTTATGTGTAATTCGCATTTTTGTTCGCCTTCTCCGCCCGTCGATTTCATTGTCGTTCTGCTCGTCGGATATTATTTTTTAATTTAACTTTTATATTCGGGGCTTTCCTGCTGATCCACCCGCCCCAGCGTTTCTTGTTTTGGGGCCTGTTTACTTTTATGGGCCAGTGTCTTTTGATTCTATAATTTGCTTGATTCGTACTCTTTGTCGTTGTATTGAAATTAATTTAAATACGACAATCAGCGCGAGTCGAGAGCCCCAAGTCCGGACTCCTGGCCACTCGGCTCCCAGCGCCCAAAAGGGCAGACAAAAGTCCGCGGAGCCACCGGAATGGCAACAATGTGCACAACGACATCAGCGGCTTATGTTAATGAGCACTTACAAGCTGTAATGATGGGTGGGTAGGATGGCGATGTGGGGGGAAATGGTCAGGAAAAGCGGAAAGCGAAGCACAAAAAATGGCAGTGAGTTTTCCAAATTATGCAGCAGCAACAGAATGGAAACGAGCTTTGTATGTTTAATTAACACTTTAAACCTTCATTTTCGTTCATAATTCATTTGAATTCGGCATTCAGCATGCCGAGGAAAAGCGAAAACAATCGGGGAAATGTGGAAAAACTCTTATAAATCAAGGGAAAATGTAAAGAAATGTATTGTCACTACAAGTGTGAATATAAGTACTCATAAGTTTATCTAATGTCTTAAGGAATAAAAAGGACTCACTTAAGTAATTATTTCTCGCTTTTAATGCTAAGATACAATTCATAGGTAAATAGTAATAATAGATAAAAAATTTATAAGTGTATCCATCCAAAGTTCTCTTTTCCACAAACTATATCGAAATTATGCAAGGATAAATGAGGCGATAGCTTGCGAAACAGGAAGTTGAGGTGCATCTGACGGATGACAATCTAACCACTTCCTTCGGCGGCTCTCATCGCATTTGGAGCCCCAGCTGCGATGGCAATTGGCAATCCACAAGTAAAAGACGATGGCAGCAGCATTTGTCATCTGATCAATACACGTATCGAGCTTGTAAGGACACACGCGAGGATGTGTGGATGTGTCCACAATTCGTATCACTCTTCTTGTCCTTATTAGACTGGTAGCCGTTTGATGCGGCAGACACATCGCTCAATTTTTGTTATCCTTTCTTCGCTTATTGGCAGCGGTTGCAATATTTCAACAGGCAAATGCCACGCCCTTGTGGCAAGCGCCTGCCACACATCCCCCCCCCCCTCACACACACACACACATAGCCATTTGTTGCTCCCTTAACGCGTCGCATCGCATCGCTCGCTTGTTGATGGCACTTTGTCATGTGTTCGACAAAGAAAATTGAAAATAAAAATCGCTTCCCTGCCCATTCCCCTCCTCCTTCCCTCCCCCCTCCTCACTCCTTCGCCATATCGAAATTGTGAAGTTTTGTAAGCAAACACATCCGATGGGCTTGGTGGGCTGGATGGGAAAGTCTGAGGAAAACCTAAGGATACGCACACACTCAAGCGGCCAGACGCCCATGTGTAAATAGTCTGCAAAAGCGGCTAAAGGTTCCTTTTTTGAGATGGTTCCTCAACGGATGAAGCACTCTGCTCGATTTTTCCGCACAATGCGGGAAATGAGAATAGCTGAGCATGGGAAAGTAACTGTGAATAAGGTTGATCACAAATGGAAAATGAAAATGTGGCGAATCAATCAAAAACTATTTAAACTTATGCAAATGCCTTCTAAATTGGAGTAAATGGAAGTTGAAAGCATGAGTCTGTAAATATAATTGAATAGCGTGATAAACATATTTGTATTACCACTTTTTAAACAAAAGAGCAGTGCGTACTTAAATTACTAAGCATTTAAAAGCAGTATCCAATATAAATTCCACATATCTGCTTTATTTAACTTGTATTTTTTCAGCTGAGCACACTATCAATTTACAACGTTTTGATAAAAGTACCACTCTTACTTCTGAGCACACTGAAATATCAACATTTCAATATTTATTTGCACTGCATGGGAAATATTTCCCCGTTTTGTTGGAAGCTTTTGCTGTGCATATTTTCCTAGAGAATATCCATTTTTGTATCCCCATTTTTTTATGTTCAATTTGGCTTGCTTTCGCAGTGCTCCTTTGTTTATTCACAGTCCTAATCAAATTGAAAGCGCTGTAAGCTGGCGGCTTATGGGAAAATTCTTTGCATCGCAGCGGTTTACTTCCATCAATTCCATATCTGCTCCATGGCGGCATTTTCAATCGAAAGTTGCCTTTCAAGTTCACACACACACTGGCACTCACACACTCACAGTTGTGTGCGAATGAAAATGACACGGATGCTGGCAGTTGATACTTTTTGCCACTTTTCCTATCCATTTTGCCAACCCTACCCTCCTGCCCCCCGCATCAAAGCAACTGCGAGGCGAGCTTCCATTTCCCGCGGCTTGTCTTTAATGGCAAATTTTCCGAATAATTCAGCTTTCGAATTGCCGCACATTCGCTGGCCACACTCGAAATGGTTAACATCCACACACTCACACAAAGACGCAGTGAAAGTGCACATTGCAATTTCTTTTTTGCCGCCAGTTTCATTGTTCTTTGTGTTTTTCCTCTGGTCTTTTTCGAAATGAATATTTTTCATTGCATACATTGGTGGGCAATTGCCGGTTTTGCAACGCTAGCCATTTGTGCGCCTCAGTGACTTTTTTCTGTGATTTTTCGGTGACATTTTGTTATCCTTGGAGTGCTCTATTGCCCACTTCATTTGCCCTTTTTTCCTTTTCAGTTCGGGGTTTTGTATTTTTGTGGCTCTGGTTCTGGTCGCAGCCCTGATTTATAACCGGCAAATAGAAATTGTAATTGCTTCTCGTTTGCCACTCGGGCGGAGGCTAATTACACGCTTTGCCACCGAAAGTGGATTTACGTTGTGGTGCACTCAACTCCTTTCCGGCAATCCCCCCTTCCCCCTTCCCCATTCCCCACTTCCACCATCACCACCTCCATGCTCCCCACAAAGTGGGTCAAATTTTGCCTGTCGACCGTAATGCAATGAGAACGATAACGAGGCGATGTGTGTGGCAATGGGGCGGCAAGAAAAATGCATCCACTGAAAGTCAGGATCGCAGTACACAAGAAATATATAACTTTTTATATGTATCTTTAATAATATAAGAGTAATATATATATGGGAAAGTACTATTTCTTGACTTTTAGTTACTAAATGCTCACTTTCAAATGGAAATATGTACTGCATTTAAATTTATATTTATATAATAGTTTCTATGGATATATGGATACATGTAATATTTACCAATATATAAAGGGGAATATTAAAAATGTAGGAAGTGCACATAGTAATAAAGAAGCTGAAATAAAATTCCACGAAATATACAAGAGCTTTTAACGATGATGGGAATTACAACGGATTGAATCCTTTTCTCTCAGTGTGCAAGTGGCATGGTTTTACGAACTGCGGTGTATATGGCATACAGTTTAGACATTTAACGCAAAAGCAATTACGAATGCAGCCACAAAAGCTGCCCTTCTACCTTCCACCCCACCCTACACACCTACCCCCTTAACCACCTAACCCCGCACCCGCCCAATGCCAATGCCAACTGCCATGTTCATGTCAAAGCTGACTTCGGCCACACATGCAATTAATAGGAGTGCGTTTTAGCCAAATTTGCTGTGCGTGTCTGTACGTGCGAGTGCGTGAGTGTGTGTGTGTGTGTTGGCCAACTGTTGACTGACCCTATCTGCTGAACGCTTGACTCTCTGCGATCACTGCCAAAAACCAAAAACAAAAAAGAAAAAACAAAAAAGGAACAAAAGAGGGTTGGGGAAATCCGAGGCAACTGCGCTGCTCAGTGAAAAGTCACGTACCAACTGTTGCAAACACATCGTAAAACGAGAAACTTTGCTCCGCTCGGTTCGCTTAAAATGCACATAAAATGCTGCCGGGTAAAAAGGGTTGTCAGTTGGTGCCCGCACCACCTCCGCCCATGAAAAAGCCGGAATAAACCCTCGGAAGCGTTGTGTGCGTATGACGTGCAAATTTTCCAAAGCTGTTTTCCCAGGGACAACTCGGAAGTGGAGTACAGAAGCAAGTCAAGTGAAGTCGGGTTGGGGAAAAAAGAAAGGGGGGCCAACGCATTATATTTTATGTTTGAGGAGGGCGACTAAGGAACTGGGGCAGGTATGCTAAAATTGCTGTGCAGTGATAATGAAGTTAATGCACGGAGGGTTCGAGAACGGCAATGGCCGCCAAATAGCAATGAAAGTGTCGGCCTTGCCAACTGAACCAGAAACCGAGAATCCTACTACAGCCCTCATATACGAGTACATACATACATATATATGTGCATATATATTCGCCGATTCACCGAGTAATTAACCCGCACGCGCAGGATAAAGAATATGAGTATACATATGTACATATGCGTGTGGTCCCCGGGTCCTTATCCGTCTGAATAATTCACGCACCTGCAGAATGTGTAAATCGAGCGTGAAATTTGATTTGACTCAAATAAAGACGTAAACGCAGCGCGGAAAATCAGAATTATACATTTACACATTTTCCGGGGAATGTGATTTTGGCAGCTCGCACAAGTGGATTCCTATCTCAATGTTGCAGACAATTTTTCATTACATTTTGCGCATTTCTTGAAGACGAGGGCCTGTCTTTGTTTCGAAGTTTCCCAGGTAACCTTTGTCCTTTATAAAATGCGAATTAAAAAGAAGAAGATACGAAAAGGTGAGCTTAAGGTAACAGTCACTTTAAATAAAAGCAAGGAGGTTGAGCTCCCGACTACCAGATACCCCTTACTAAGCTATTAAGATGCGAGTAGAAATTTCAAATTCGATTGGGGCATATCAATAGAAATTGGCAGGTCACAAAGAACGAAAAATCAAAACATTTCTCAAAAGTGAGAGTGGAGGCTAGTGAAAGTTAAAATTTCACTAATACATATTTTTTCTAGCTTTTATAGCTCCCGAGATCTTAACGTTCATACGGACAGACGGACATGGCCTTTTAGATACTTTTCAGCAAATCTACTTACCATTCATCGTATAGTAAATGAAAGTTTGTAAAAAGTTTGTTTCTTGGGGAAAGGGACAACTATTTGTTATTCGGTAGAATATTTTTCATCACATTTTAACCCACACGATTTATTTATATCATGTAAATATTATGGTCCTTAATAATATTTTGATGTTTAGTTTATAATGTTTACATACATACATTCAGGGAAAGGAACAAATTAATTTGCTTATTATTAAGCCATAAGTGAATCCATCTTAAGCTTTATGTAGCTATAAAGTCATGTCAACAATCCAGTTCGTTTAAATGTAAATCTAGTTAATGGTTACCCATGTCACTTTCGTTTGCTCCAAATCAGTAGCAACTCAATCAGGTTTTAGCCGCAGGCAAATCGATCAAACCCAAGTAATTTTGGGAACAATAAAAGTTGCAACTTTTAGATTGTGTTTGTAGTTATCCAGCTTCTTCCGAATATTCTGCATCGAAAGCACAGTTTGTAAATTCAATTAACTTGTTTGCCTAGCAGGTGGGCAGATGGCGGGGATGCAAAGCAGGTGATTTATTTAGTTGGCGGGAAGTTAATCTACTGCGCAATCAACTTCTGCAAATGAAACCTGATATTTTAACGCTGTGATTATTCAGCTTTAAATGTGTTGCCATGGGTGCACGGCCACGCCCCTTTCGCACCACTTTCCTGCCCCCCAAACTTGTTGTTTGCATTGCCATGCCAGCGGCATTATTTAATTTGATTAAGCCCGACACTAAGCCAACAGAGTACAGCTGCCAGTTCGGCATGTTTGCCCAACTTTGCCGGGTTAAATTTCTACATACAAAAAGGATAAGTAAGTGTGAAAAACATACCACAACTGGCCCCCATACGCAAATGGCCAATAAAAGTATTGCGCTTCATTGCATTAAGTTTTAATTAGAGTCGCAGCATTTGCCAGTTCATATCCTCCGGAAGTTTTTTTTTCACCACCACCGCCACTTCTTCTTCTGCAGCGGAATACAAAACCCACATATACTATGGCAAAATGCCAGAGGGCAGAGGTCAGTGGCGGTGGGTTAAGGGGGGGGCTCTGTTGTGTGTTTGGCTTACACAAGCGGTCATCTGGCACCTGGATGCACACCTGGTCAGGATCCACAAATGCAGTTGTCGGTGGGAGCGGGTTGCACAAAAAATCCTGGTTTTTGCGTGCGAAAAAACCGGGCTAAAAAGGTGCGACAAAAGCGTGTCGAAACTGGCGCTTATCAGAAGGATGCCAGGTGCCCACGCACGGACACTCATTCAATCAAGCAGCCCTTTGTGTGGCTCCAGAATGATACCGTCAATCGGTGGAAAAAATACCGCCGCCTCGGGCTAAATGCCTCTCCCCACTCTCCATTTTGGCCCCCTTTGCATCTAACCACGTGTTGGCACTTTCGCTCCTCCTTGCCCCACCCACCCCTCTGGCTTTAATGTCTCCGCGTGGCTGGCGCCTCTTCTCCTCCACGCGAAGTTATCCTTGCCGGGTCGTAATCGATTTTGGTCTAAACGAGGGAACCACTGACAGCGACAACGTCGGAAACGTCTGCACTGGGCCAAATGGGTTAATAAAATAAGCAATCTAAATGAATCAGCTCGATAGCTCTTTTTTTAACCAGCGAGATATTATCAGTTCCGAAGAAAGGCTTATCAGAGAAAATGCATATTCTACCTCAAATTATTGAGTACATATACAAGCACAAGCTCATCACGCCCACAAAAACTTTAAAACTCAATGCAAATTGTTGATCACATCTTGAACATCCAAAAGTTATGATATAATTCAAAAGGTATCAAAACGTATTTGTAACTGGAAGTTTTATATATATTTTTATGTGAGTAAGCTTAAATATCAGAACACTTATTTAAATTTCTACCCTTACACCGTACACATCAGATTCTCAGTTCTACTTAATTAAGGTTACTTAAGCAACTTAATTAGTAGGTGTAAAGTCTAAAGCTGTAATTAGAATGATGTTACCACAAATCGAAGAAATTATAATAATATAATTATCTCTAAGCCAAATGTTTGGTTAGTTATTATATCTATATCTATATTACACTATATTTTCTGCAAAAATAATTTTAAAGCATTTTTCCTGCAGTGAACTAAGACTTTTTGCCCTGACAGTGACGTAGCTTAAGTGGTTAAGAAATTCCGTAGATACTTTAGCCAAGATGCGAACGCTATGGAACATAGTACGAGTACTGAGCTGAGCTGCATTGGAGCCCCTTTTGGCAGACGCCTATGGCCCAGACAATGTCGAAGTTGAAGTCGGTCGTGTTGGCACTGTCGGTTTAAGGTTTAGAGCGAAAGCCAGGCCCAAGTCCCTTAAATTGCCCCCGGCCAAGGGACTCGACTAATGGAACAGTCGAAAATGCCTGTCAGATTGCTGAGCGATCCCGGGTCAAGCTCCTGGATTAGGCAATGCAACTATTTGTTTAGTCCGCAGTTAAGTTTTGCCATTGCCATTTCCATTTCCATTTCGATTGCGATTCCATCGGAATTGGCACAGACGGCTGGCTCCGACTTGCAGTTGATTGAGTTCGTGTTATTATTGATTTGATTCCGCTATCGCCAATTGGCAGTTCCGCTGCCAAGTGAACACGTCATCATCCCCATCATCATCATCATTATCGCCATCGCCATCGACGGGTTGTCGCCTCGCAGCTCGCTGAGCATGGCTGATAGTTCGCTTAGAGTCTAATAAATTTTGCACAGGTGTTTGAGTATATCGCCCAACCGCTCACCCGTCGCATAAATCAAAATGGGTTTTTAAACAACGCAACTGGTCGGGGATTAGACGGCCCTTCCCGTCCGCAGGATGTGCCTCATGTGTTTGCGAGCTGTCGTTGAACGCAAAAACGGCCGCCACAAATATTTTTGAACCGTAGTGGCAAGGACGAAGGACATCCTGGTGATGGAGGAAGGCGTGGCTCAAAAACTTGTTGAATTATTCGGTGCCGGGACCTGAACCTGAACCTGGACGTGGCTTTCGGAATTCTTTGGCTGCCTGCGCCTCAGCCGAAAACGGAATTTTTTATTATTATTGCAAATTAAAAAAGTTTACATTGGCTTAACTATGCGAGCGCCGAGACCAGCTCAACTATGTGAAAGCCAAGTTTTCAGCCGAGAATTACTGAAGTCTGGGCCCTGGGATGAAGCAACGATTTGCAAAGTATTTTCAACAATTTCTCCCGCAGGCGCAACAAAAAAGCGCCAGTCCCAAAAACCCATCATAGTCAACCTGTCTCACCTGACTACCTTCAATTCAAACCCCGGAAACCCCACTAAAACGCCTCCCGTTGCCACTCAACGAAGCGTATTAGCAAATTAAATTCCATTTTCGCAGGTGGGAGTCTGCTTGTGATTATGAGCCGAGGACTTGCAGCCATCAAATTTAATGCACAGGCAACAAACCTGGTTTACCTGGCTTTCAGGGTGTCAGTGTGAGGAGTGAGGGGTGAGGGTGTGGTCTGTGGTCAGCCAGGCGTACAGTGCGCTCCATAACTGAGAGCCCCTGCTCGGCATTAAACGGGCTTTAAACTTAAATGCAAGCACGGGTCCGAGTTTGTTTGTTTATCTGTGCCAACTCATTAGGAAAATTGCATAACCCAATCGTAGTTTTTCGTAGGTGAGAGCCGTTTGAAAACTGCTTTAAAGTAATTAAGTGAAAATTGTGTTAATTACACACTTCCAACTTTGCAATACTAAAAGTCCACTTTAAAACTCATATCCAAAGTGTACACGTTTATGTAGGAGTTTTCCTTTCTAACAATTTAATAAGGCACAGACATCAGCATTAATTTCCAAATAAGATATATATAATTCATGATCATTTAGTTTTTTTTTTAAGATAACCTCTGTTATTTATGTTACATTTTTAAATAAATGAATACTGAAAATTAAATTAATAATCATATATGAGAGCCAACTTTATTCCACAATGTATTTATTTATAAAAAACTTATTTAAAATGGATTTTAGCTAATTACGCATCCACAGATTCAAATAGCAGAGATAGCTAATATTAATATTTTATAGGATATTGTAGTCTAAGTAGGGTAAAGATTAAATGCAGAAATTGTTCAAAATAATAATTAAATGCAGAAATTGTTCAAAATAATGTTGCACAATCTTATAAATGTAAATTTATATTATATATTTATATTTCTTATAAATGTAATTTCATAAATCTCATGGGTTTATCTCCAAAGAAATCCATAATGCAAGTGAAATTAATTGCACTTTCATTTATTAGCTAACTTGTTGCTAAAATTTATTAAATTGTATTAGAAATGACTTAACATGAATTTGTTCAGATTGAACAATTTGTTTATTGAACTTGCTTATATTACTTTTATGTCCCCAGCGAAAAAAAGAAAATAATATTTCAATCGAAAGAATAAAATGAGAATTCTTCAAAGCGCTTTAAATCGAAATGCAGAAAAGGCCCTAACTTTACTTATTTTTGCTAGCTCATTAGAAAAATTGACATACATATGCCGGGCAAACAACAAGAAAAATGCCGAATGGCAGAAATAAAAGGAAAGCACGCGCAGGCAGCCGGAAAGGAAACTCGCATTTTCCGGGCCCTTCGCCGTCGCTTATTGATGGACCGACTCGGGGAATTGATTAAAAGGCATTGTCAGGGCTGTGGGCTAAAGCCACGTCGCAGTTCACAACACACACACACACGTACGCAGAAGAACCTTCCATACATCCTAGTGTGTATTCATCTGTTGGATATACATATATGAAGCGCGGGACTTTGATCTATCCACGGGCGAAGCTGGAGCAGAGTCGGGCCAGGAACTTGTCTAACAATTTGACGCCTTAATCCGTTCCTTTAACAAACGGGTGGCGGGGCAGAAGTCTAGCTCAAACTTAAAGAGCTGCTTGTCTACGCTTCAGTTGGCCAACTGCAAACTGAGATTCATTCGAACTGGCACACGGATATCCCTGCGCACGTGTGTGTGTGTGTCTGTGTGCATATCTGTGTGGCGTATCTGTGTGCATGCTGCTTTTTGTGTTCTTTTCTGGTGTCGTGTTATGGTAATTCGCATGGAGGCCGATTACACGCAACATCTGCAGGACGAAAAGGAGCTTTTGCCTGAAAAACGATCTAGTGCAGTTCCATTTGGCATTCTCAATGAGAACATATATCAAACAAAGTGACAGGTCAAACACTAAGGTTTCTGTAAACTAAAATCAATACTTTTATGTACTTTTTTTTATTGTGCATCATTCGAAATTTGTGGATTAATGAAAAGATTTTATAAATATGATGTCCTAATTGTTTTCAGATTGGTAATTATTGTTAATGCTTAGTCGTTGGATTATCTGCTTATGTTCTAGCTTATAGTCCGATTACTAGTTATTATGATGGCAAATATATAATATTTGTTTAGATTGCATAAACCATTTTAAAGTCACTTGCAAAATCAAACCATTTTAGCTTCTAGCCTAGGGCTCACAATAAATAATCCCTTAAAAGTGCTCACTCATTAGGTACCCAAATCCATTAATAGGCTCTGATATTTAAAGTTAATGCAACAATTCTGTAAAATCATGCTCAAGAAAGGAACTCAAAAATGTTGGAAATATGCTGGCACCATTGGGGCCCAAGAATCAGCTTTGTTAGTGCGGCCGGACCAGTGCAGAGTTGGGAACGCCAGCTGGTGCTGACCAGGAGGAGGACGGACTCCTTTTCCGAGAATCCCATTAACTTAAATTGCATTTGGCTCGGGTCGGATCGAGTTGTCTTTGAGCGAGCATCTGCCTTATTTGCGAGTGCTGATTTGCCACCTGGGACTTGCAGGCTGCCTGACTGGCTGGCTGGCTGGCTGGCTGGCCATAATTCAATAGTGCATCGCACCGATGCAGCTGCAATTCTATTTGCCTGGCCCACATGTATTGTCGCTGACTCGATTTGATGCGCTTCCAGTTAATCAATTGATTTTACCATCGGCAACTTGGCTCAACCTGGCGCAACCTGTTGAACTGTCGCCAGGCAACGATGTGGATGCCCCCTCAATTGCTGCATCTAATTCAATATGCACTGATTCTATTGCCGATGTCTGGGACTTATTGCATTGCCTGTTCGATGATTTGTCGAGTTTGACTTGCGAGGAAAAGTAAAGTGAGCCCTTAAGGGAGCAAAATCAGTTTCCAACTGGGTAAACAAATGTATTTCCCCACACTACCCGGACCTAATTAGTTTTTCTTGCAACTAGAAGGGCTCTTTCATGACTTCGCTTCATTAAATTTTCAATTGTCGTCGCGACTTAATCAATTTTGATTGGCAAACATCGACTAATCCTTGGCACTTGCCGCCCAAACATAGATATTAATGTCCTTTCTCTGTGAATCTTAATGCCCGGCCATTAGAGGCGATTACCGTGCGGTTGTTTTTGTGGTGGCTGGGTATGTGGCGCCCAACGGGGAGTGTGTGGTCAGTTTTTGTGGGCTGGCGTTTTACAGGAAATCATTGGACCGACCGCCCAAGGGGCGTAAAATTTTATTAGCGCAAATGATTTCATGTGCCAAATATTTGGCAAAATTGACGCCGACGCACAGTGGTTCCCCCATAGGCCAAAAATAAAAAAATCAAAGTCCAAATTTTGACTTCAAATGTATCATTACTTTCTCATAATTGGTCTAGCTATTCAAATTTATTCATGTTTTTGTGTTGCTCTAACTGTCCGCTTCAAGAATAGCATCGAAAGAGACAGCGTGATATCAATCTATTATTGCAGCCTGAGCAACTTGCAAGTGAAGCTGTCCGTAAAGTCAATAAAAAACCATATAAATCGACATTATTTATAATAATAATCCGACCCATTTATCACTGCATTTATTTTCCATATTTTACTATAATTTATGGATGCGTATTAACGATCATACCACATGCAAAAGTAAGCAAGTAATTTTTCGGAAATTGCATTCTCTCAATCAGCTGTTTAACACTTCACCTTTAAAAGCTCATAAAATGATTTAGTGAAGCTTTCGGTCAATTTTGTTTTTGGTTTTTATTTATATGATTAATTTTCTATTAGAAAATAATTGCTAAAAGACGATATATTGACATAAAAATTTAGACTTTATGCCAAAAAAACGAATTCTGGACCATAGTGCACTGGTCAAAGAAAACTTCCATGCAAACCAAAGTCAAAGCTTTTAAAATCAGCCATTGATTAACTTCTTCAATCTCGTTAAATTATATATTGTTTCACCTTGTACATATGCACATTTAAATGTATTATATATATTTATTTGAATTTTGAATAATTAAAATATAAGTATATCAATTTATATAACCTAAACAATTATTTTGTGGTTGTTGTTATTAAATGAATGAAAAATTTTCTTCCAATATTGTTTGCAACAAAATGATTTTTCAAACAAAATCAGGAATTTCGACTTATTGTTCCTATACCAGCTATATGATATAGCATACAATTTTCGCTAAGCTCGACCTGGATATATATACTAATTTCTTATGTAGAATTCCAAGTTTTCGTTGCAAAATAATTGAAAACGAAAAAGTTTTCTATACTAACACATAATTTAAAACTGATCGTTCATATGACAGCTATTTCCTCATACAATGGGAACCACTGTGCGACGATGGCCGAGCTGTCCCAAATGGCGTTGCTAATGGCGGACATTAACGGGGCGTATGAGCAATCTGCGTTGTCATGCAGGACACGCGTCGACACTGGAATTGGCTTTAAGTGCACTTTGCCCCAAATCCCGCTACACATGCATGCAGTTAATGTCCGCTTATCGATGGGACACAATAGCGATTACATAGCAAAGTTCAGCACATCTTTTTGGTGGTTGTTATATATTGCTCTATCTGAAATTGTAGGGGATATTGCTTACCAGAAATCAGTAGTGTTAGTTTCATTAAAGAAAAAATCCTAATCTACATTTATATAAAATGTAATTGATAAACTTTGATTATTATACATACATATTATTATTCAAAATACTGGATGCGGTGCGTTATCGTTATGATTTACTCTTGCAATCAAAACTCAACATGCAGAATAATTGTAGCAAATATTTTGATATTTTCCAGGTATTTGGTACAACAGTGACCACCGCGATTGGGTACGCGTTGCCGGACGATAGTACCCATTGTACCCTGTCAAAGGGTTGAGACCATCATCACTGCGCAAATCATCCTCCGCCAGCAGCAGCAGCATCAACAACGCCTGTCCCCCGCCGCCGCCCACGCCGCACCAAGTCAATCCCGCCAACAGCAGCAGCAGCACTCCGCCCCATTCCAATTCCAATTCCCAGCATCCGCATCCGTATCCGCATCCACACCACCACCCACTGCCGCACCACCCGCAGTACCAGAACCACCATCACAGGCGCAGCAGCAGCTCCAGTCACACCAGCCACGCGGAAAACTCAAGCGGCTTGGCCACCAAACCGGCCATCAATTTGCTGGCCAATCATCTGCAGGCCAACTACTTTGAGTTCCCGCCCACCGCTCCTGTCCAGGCGTCGTTGCACCACAGCGGACGCACCGCAGTCTCCACGCCGTCCCTGAACTTGCAGCAACACCACTACCAGCACCAGCACCACCAGCAGCAGCAGCAGCCCCCCTGCACCACAGTCGGTGGTCAGTACAGCTCGGCTGTTGCCAGAGCGGCTGCCTCCACGGCCTGTGCGCTCCTTGCCACGTGCCACGTGTCCAGGGATCCCGATCAACAGCCGCCCAATCACCAGACACACCAGCCTCAGAACCCGGAGTACCTGCAGCCGACCGCAAGCAAAATGGGGCGACGCGAGATAAAGCGCTCTAATACCAGTGGCTCCACCACCAGATCCTACGACAGCGGAAGCGGTAAGTAGTCCATGCACTGAGAAAAACCGGCTAGCACTTTGAAATGCACTATATTTGGACTTTGAGATTGTTATTGTTGCTTAAAGCTATGTTTTTTATAAAATTTTTTATAAAACTCTACTCAAAAAGTTTTAGGATCTCTCAATGGTTTACTTAACTTATAAAGTATCTAAAATACATTATTGTGTTGCAATTTAAAGTTTTGAATCAAAAGAAGGGAAATTATAATATTTTAAAAGAACAAAGATAGATATTTTCTTCTGCCCAATCATATAAATAAGTTCAGTATTTTCCTGCAAAAAAGGTTTAGACTAGCAGCGTCCAAGTGCCGTGGACTTAATTCCTGCCAAACGTAAGCCCATCATGGATGCCCTCAACAAAATACTTAGGAAACGGATCCATTCAGCTGAACACAATTCGAAAAGGGGGCGTTGGGCGTGGCACTGCGTAATCGCCTTACGTCCTGCGATTGGGTCCCTGAATACCACGGGAAATGACATTAGGCTGGCAAATTAACTCAGCGGAGATTTGTTGTCAAGCTGTCGCTGTCCTGCTTTGTACCGTTATCTAGGACCTTTTCTCAAGAGGTGTTGGGGAAAAGGACTTTCGCTGGCGATGGAAAAGAAATAAACGAAGGGTGGGGAAAACCTTCAATTGCGACCATCAATTGCACGGAAATTAGTTTCTAGAAATGCAATTGCTTACTAACTAGTAAACAATTAATACTAAATTTCTGCAATTTATCTTCAATGAAGTGTAAGGAAATAAAACATTTAAGTCAATTGGAAAAAATATGAAAAATAAGTCATTCCTCCTCCCCCTTTGAAAGACAAAAAGGCATGAGAAAAATAATTAACTTTAATTGGTTGCCTCAAATGCTTTAATTGGAAATGTCTGTATATATATTTTTACCCATATGACGACGAATCATTAATAAAAATCGCGAATTTGGTTAGTTCAATACAGAATATTCTTTAATAATTTGGGCCAGCCCCACTGGCAAAGCCGACTAGAAGTTATTTATGATTTAATAAGCAAGTTCCAAGACTAATCCGGGAATCCTAAAGCTTGCAAATGGGGCTATCGAAACGCGAGGCTCGTGCAGCAGGCAAATTTGCAATGCATATGTGGACACATGTGGAGCATTGACATCCCCGTTTCCTAGGAGCAGGTGGAGATAATGTTGGCGAGGTTCTCGGTGCAGCCGTGGTGGTGGAAACATTCGAACAGGGATTCAATATTTCTCTGGGAGCAGCAGAGCTTCGAGGCGCGCTGGCACTTGCTGTTTTCCTGGTAGCCGATGTCCTTGGGAAACTGGAAGGCATCTGCAAGGGAAGCGGGATTCGAATGTCGGTCTGTGAATGGCGGACGTGGGTTTTGCGGTTTGGTTTGCCAGCCTTACCTTTCCTGGAGGACGGACGACGGCCTGGCATGGATGGAGCAGGCACGGGCGGTGAGAATCCGACTAGGGGCACGAGTTCAGCTGCAATTAAGAGGCATCAGCATGTAAACCATGGGCTAAGGTGCAAGTTGGTGGGTGCTCGATGGTGTATGACTATGTTTGTGTGCACTCTCGCCAATTGGGAGCCTCTGTTTGTGAGCTCCATTAATGAAACAACGCTCTTGAGTTTGGGCTTTAATGAACAACAGCAGCTGGAGCACATACACCGCGATACATGATTGAGTATTTATTATAACAATTGCGGTTTTATTGCGAATTAGTAAGGATCTCTTGCATTGTATTAATTTTATTAATCTGATAATTCAAGGCATTCGATGTAGTTCAAGGTACATATATAGAGTACATATATCTCTTTGAAAAGTTAATTACGCTTAGTAAAACACCAAATCATTTGGCTCTGTGTACGTGTGCATGCATGTGCCAATTATGAAGGAACAAGATACATAATTATATCCTTTAGTGTGTTTCCAAAACAATCCAGCTGCAATTGGATTTGCAGGTGTAAATTGTGTTCTGCGGCACGATATAGACGGCCAATTAAAAGATATGGCATCAATGGCCAATGGACTCCTGGCAGCTGGTTAATTGATATGGCTGAAGGGATTGTGTAATTGCAATTGAATTGGGAGCGGATTACATGTCTGGACACTCGATTGGCAACCAATTAAACAAACATATTCAAGTCGTAAGAGTAAATGGATAAATTTTAATTTGGTTTTTGGATGTAACGAAGTGGATGCGATAATTGACAGCACAGCTGAAAAAATAGATGTGTGTGGCAATTGGAAACCAAACCCTCTGTTAGTTGTGTCCTTCACCGGGTTATGGAAGCTTAAATAAAAAATAAAAAGAAGAAAAACATAAAAGGATGGTACAGTCGAGTGTTCCGACTGTAAGATACCCATTACCATATCTACGCACCCTTAGAAATCTCCACATTGCATCAACATTTAAAGTATCCAAACGAGTAACGCATTTGATTAGCATAGTTATTCAGCATTGGTGTACTCTTCAATATTAAAGTTTAATTATTCACGACAGCCTTTTAGTGAAACTGTTATGCTTTAAAATTCGAAATATTGTTATGAAAATGCTAAGCCGAAAGGTGTATATTTACAAAAGCTGTAACTTAATCTATGTTTAAAATAAATTAAGCTTGCGTTTGAGACAATCTGACCAAGTCAGTGGATCAATTCAGTGCTTATTGGTTTTGGAAGGCGTCCAGGACCTTGGTGAGCGCACCTTGCTTCACGCCCTCATCGGCACACGGATTGATGTCCCAGAAGGCTCCATGGCATCCGAACTCCTCGAAGCAGTTGTACCGCACCTTCTTGCTCTCGCCCGTGCAGCAGTTGACGATCGCCCACACACACCTGCTGACCTTGGGCTCACTATCGACCCCAGCTGTCTGTGGGGGCGGCCTTTGATTGGGCCGCAGGGTGGGCAGTCCCACAACGGGAGCCCGGGTGGGGGGCGGCCGGAGGAGGCCGTTCGGCGGACGCCACGATGGTGCCGATTGTGCCGAGGGTGCCGATGGTGCCGAGGTCACTATTTAGAAAAGTTGGTAAAAGGTCAGGTCGATTGGAAAGACAAAGCGATAGTCGGAGACAGCAAATTGAGAGGCGGTTAGATGGCAAAGACCTATGTTAATCACGTTTCGAATGAGTTCAGTCATTTTTAAAACTATAACATACACGAAAAGCCATGTTTTCAACTGATCCAAATTTAAAGGAATTAAAGGGTATTTCTCAACTTACCAAAGTCGCTATCATTGACTTGAAAGACTGGCCCGGGAGTAGTAGTAGATGAACGGTTGTAGATCGAGAAATCCGCATCCGCTTGATTTGAATTGTGTTCTAAATCAAATTCTCCTCTAGAACCGACTGAGTCTGGTGTTGGGATATTCTCTTGGCCCTGATTCCTACGATTCGGAGGCCCCACCAGATGAGGTTTCTTACCCTTCACTGAAATGCGAAAACTGAAATGGTTGAGAAAATAACCATGTAAGTGCTCATCCATGCCACTGAATATGCATTTTTCTTACTGCGTGTAGGTTAAGGGGGACACAAATTTTATTTCCGGAGTGCCATAGTAGTACTGCAGGACCTTCTCATAGCTTCCATGGGCCTGTCGTCGCTGGCGACTGTGGTACTTCTTGGGATGCTTGGCCAGCCACTCTTCCTTGATGGGTTCCGCCAGTTGGGCTGCCTCAACTTTGCTGTGCGGGAGAGCCTTGAGGTCCTCTTCCAGGACGATAGGCTTGTCGGGCAGAATGTCGAAAAGGATCTGGTCCTCCTTCTTTTGTGTATCTGTTACTTGCTTGGCATGATGGAGCCGCGTCCGCTTATGCTTCTTGTGGTGACTAGGATTGGTTTCGCTTTTTGTTGGATCTATACGAAAGGATAGTACATATTAAACAAATGCATAGTAAAAGGTCAGAGCATGTGAGATTTCAATGACGTTCTGTATTTTGTTGTTCTCACCATAATCCTCGCTGACGAAGTCCTCCTTGTACATGATAACCGGATGATCCTCCTGCATGACACCATTCACTATTTTAACCTTATGGATCTGCCAAAAGGGAGATTGTTAGCAACGCCGGATTGGATTTCACGCTCGACCCGAACACAAACCTCCACATTGTCGGCATCCGGCGGAATGATGGCCAAGTCGCTCTCGTCCTCTGTCGAAGGACGACCGTTGGTCCTGGCCACCAGGCAGAGCAGCAGGACAAACAAGAGAGCCGGAAGTCTGCGGCTGGTGCTGCCACTGGACAGCGAAGTTCGATTCATCTCCTTCGGTTGGCTGGCGGGTCTGCAATTGGCAGCCAGCAAAGATTGTGCATTAGTTCAACTTTGTTCCTGCAGTTCAATCTCAATTATGTACTTGGCCCCACCCCCCTCAACCATACAAAAAAAAAAAACACAAATAACATTCCCCCGAAACTCAAAACTCAAACACACA
Source organism: Drosophila simulans (assembly GCF_016746395.2). NCBI lineage: Eukaryota > Metazoa > Arthropoda > Insecta > Diptera > Drosophilidae > Drosophila > Drosophila simulans. Next base: position 5,330,304 of record NC_052523.2, read on the forward strand.
TCAGGCAGGACAGCCGCCGTTGGCAAAGTTTTGAAGTTGTAAATTTTGTTGCGGTTTCGTTTTGGCTTCTGGCTTCTGGCATCGGGATCAGGATCTGGCTTGGCTCGGTTTGCCCCGGCTTGGTTTTGGGGTTTGTTTTAAATTAGACATCAAGTTGAGTTCAATTTTTCTTGGCTTTTGCCGCCCGTTCTGCTCTGTGGCAAACTTTTGAATTACTTTCGTTGGCTTTCTGTTTTGCTTTTTACTCGTCACCCCCACTCGCCATCCTCATTCCTTATTTTATTTTATTTCTTTTTATAACTATTTTATTTTTTCCCGGCCACTTCGGAAGCTGCCAGTCGTAACCCAATGAGGTCCTGTTCGCCGAGCGTTTCCAAGCGGAAAAACTTGTTCGACACCGCACACAATGGCCAAGCACTCTAGCCGCCTTTAGCCTTTTAATATTCCAAAGCCGACTATTTCTGTGCTATTTCTGCTGCTCGAACTAACCGACTGACTAATCGAAACGAATTCTAGCTTCAATACTTCCGATTATGTTCTTACACTTTGAATGTTGAAATCAGACTGCAGCAAATTCATAAATGTGCTCTGATATATGTAGGTGAGAAAATACTGAACAGATGTTCTGCAATTTTGATGCCTCATTTTCGCAGCCGCGATAAGAAAATGCCTTCAATTTGACAAACAAGATATCACCGAGGTTCTACGTCATAGATATAATGACAATACATTTATTGAGAATTCTTAGGAAAAAGTACGTAATTTCATCATTATTTTCCTGACAGCTTTGCTATTTTCAGAACACTTTGTTTGAAAAGCATCTGAATCATTGGTACACATTTTAGTTGTTGACCTGTTAATAATAAAAGTTCGTTTTGTTATCATTGGCCTATGAAACTTTCCTATTAAAGTATTCCTTTTGTTCATTCCTATTTTCCTTTTGGTTGTTATCTAGTGGGTTCCGTTTCGTTATTAAGTAGAAAATTTCGAACTGTCTTTTCCGCTAACAAGACAACCAATTAGAGTAGAAAAAGCATTGGCTTACCAGCTAGGGAGAAAACCTGAAACCGTAGGAATTCATCTAGTGGATGGTAGGGGAAAAAGAAGGGCGTGGAACTTCGGATGATTTATATACTATGTTAGATCATAAATCACGCGAACCCGAACATTCCGCATGACAATCATATTTTTAAGTTTTTGGTGTGTAATTGAAAATTCCTTGACTGACGAGTTTACTAATTTAATTTGCACTTAATAATTACCAAACTGTTTGCATATTTTGCCCCAACATTTTTGCGGTGATTGCTAAATTCAAATTTGTTGTGAATCAGAAGGAAAGAAGTGGGGGCGAATAAACCGAAATAAATTTGGCAAAATGCAATTCCTTCTTCCGGCAGCAGTTGTTGCCCATAAAAGTATGCTAACAGATTCCACGTTGCAACTCCACACACATTGTGCATATCCTCAACTCACACACACAGCAGCACTTTTATCGAAATCCTGGACAACGGGGTGCTGAGCCACACAAGTAAACCGGTTTATTGAAGCTGAAAATATTGGGTCAGAACACGAACGGCAAGAACATAAGAACCTGAAGCAGCAAGCACTAAAACTCGATTCCCAAATTTGTGAATAGCCAACGGAAATTGTAAGTTTGTTGGCGAATAGCCAACCCCATTTGTTGCTACAACAACGGCAATTCGAGCGTGCCACAAGTGGCCGATGTATAAATGAGCATGGAAAACAAGCTGGCAAAAAGGGGAAAAACACAAGCGGCAGGCGCTGCATCATAAATATGAATAAGCTGGAAAATAAAAGCACCAAACACACATGCTGCTTTCCTCTTTACTGTCCATAGAATTCCTATTAAATATTCAATTTTAATATTATCACTGACAGTGGGAACGATACCAAAAAATTCGCACTTAATTGGTTTTCTGTGAAATATTCTATATTCAGTTTGGATGTTTTTTTTTCCCCAATGACCGCAATTTTCGGGCACTGACAGCTTTTCGACTTTTGTATTATTTTAGTTTTTTTTAGCCCTCAGTAATCCAATTTGCTGGGCCATATGATGGCTACCAGTTTGCATAAGGTATATTTTTAGCATGGTTAAGTGAATAACTGGCAGCCCTGCCTAATTGGATTTAGTTGATGTGATAAAAAGTGGAATAACCCATCAAAATTTGGGTAAAGAAAATCCCCTGACAGGTCAGAAAAACAGCTCGACCATTAGCCATATGAAATATGACGCTTTTAATTAAGCCAGAGCCAAATGGTGCATTATTCATAGCACGATTGCTGTCCACTGACAATTTTCATAATTATATGCAAAGTCCTTGCAGCGCTCACCTCAGCGCACAGTCGGTGGCACTGCAGCGACCATTTGTGGCGCTTCACAAAGGCAAATTAAATTTCAAGAGCATGTTGCCACAAAAAGGACCCTTTCCGAATTCTACCATCCACATCGACACCAGCGGCAAACCTTGTACCACATACGCCCCGTATCCACCAGGCCGGGACACACATAAAGCCGAACGTCGATTACCACTCATTAGAAAGTTATCGGCAACGGGGCGAATGCAATTTAACCTACTGCCACCTTCAGGTACACGGAGCCCAGCTGAACCCGGACGAACTGTGACCTGGGCCGGACACGGAGAACACGGAGCCGCTGCCCGTAAGTGCGCCCATTGTGGCCCCGAAAAGATGATGTGGGCAGCCGAGTGTGGCGCACCTCCTGCTCCTGTCGCCAACAAGCTGCCAACGAGGTCGATTACACTGGCCAACAGCAGAGAGAGTTCAAAACCACGAAAATATTTTAAAAGATTTTTTTAGGCGGCAGAAGATATGTTTCAGAATATCCCATTTATTTAAAGATATCTAAGTTTTTTATCTAAATATTTTAAAAATGTTTAGTTACAAAGTAAATTGACTACAAAAGAAAATTTATCCAGAAAATCTTGATTGTGATATAAAGATATTCATAGATGCTTGCATACAATTTTTCCGAATACTTCTTATTAGGCTCACGTTTAAAACATTTTCGGCCTTAAACAAAAAAATGAATTTTTATGGACTCGTAAACGTAATTTATTGATAAGCAATCGCTATGAAAAAATCAATTTCCTTGGACAGGGAAAAGTCCAGAGTTTTACTGCCCAGTGTCGTAGAAGCAACATGTTCCGTGGCCTCCGCCTTTAGATACTTTGTTTTGCTGGCCAGTAACTGGATAGCGGGCAAAGCCATAAAGTGGCACGGAAAATCGGATTTCATTAGTTTTTTATTTATTCAAATACAGATATAGATAGGGTATACTTTAGCGGTGGGGCTGCGCAAACATCCGGAAATGTTCGATCGGAGCCAGGGCTGCTAATTGATATGGAAATTCGGTTGCTGGCCCCGGGCGAGCAAGCACAAACTCATCAAAGTCGGAAAACTCATTGCAGATGCGATTAAAGGCAAACACAGTGGGGAAAACATGCAGCGAGGTAAGAAGATGCTTCACTCGGGACTCCGGCCTCGTGCCATATTGAATCCACTGTTTGCTCTGACCTAAAAATACGCAATAAACGGCTTGGCTTTTTTCTTGGTACGCTCATCATGACGCCGTTGCTAATGATCAGCAAAAAATTGTGAGTAAATCCCCCTCTCCAAATATAATGATTATTAAGTTTTTTAATACTTTTTGTGCGTACCGAGTGTTTGCGGTTTGCCCTGATGGTATTTTCTTCGAAAGAATTCGCTCATAAATTGTTTATGCCAGAGCAACACGTGGCGATGGCGTTAGATGTGGTTGCCTTTGTTCCACCTAATTGGCTTAGAGCATGACGTCGCCACAGAGGCGAAGACAGAGTTATCCTGGGCGTATCCCTAGCTCTATTCAAGTGTCAAAGTGTCACACATCACGGCGAGGCACGTAGATGCAACGGCAACAGAATGCAAATGCCGTCAGGTGGTGGCATCCACATGAAAGCAATCCAATTCGGAGCATACTGCATAATTGTGATGTTCCGGTCGATGCGAGATCAATGTGGGTCACTCCTGCTGGGCGAATGCAGGGGGATTGTAATTAAGGTTGCACCGACCACATGGCGAATGCGTAATGCGATTTGGCCGCTCAATGGTGCGTATACGTAACATGGCCCTGGCACGCTGTCGCCCGTTTTTTTCGCTCTCTGTTTTTTGTCTTCCTCAACGAACTTTTGTTTCGGTGTTTTTGTTATTTAATGCTCACACAAAAAACACCACCATTGTTGCCGTTTGTGATTTTGATCTGACTGGAAGCCTGCCCTGCAGGCCAACGACAGCCAACTTTTCTTATTATTGTTCAAAATGAAATTTATGCGGCACGCACACTCACACACAGACACACACACACACACACAGAGCAAAGTGGGGCATCATCAACCACCAGTGGAAAACAATGCAAGTGGAAAATGTTTTTTCCCCATTTCTGTCAGGTTTTTGTTGCTCATTCCGGGTCGAAATGTAGGCAGTACATTGCAATATTTTTCTATAAAACATCTGGCCGAGATGAAGGAGGATACGTACTGTAAGCCACATTTCAGTGATCAGTTGCATTGAGAAAAGTCAATTGGCTCCACCTTCGGCCCGAGTCAAGGGTTTTGAGTGGACTGACTGGTGTAGGTGGGCCTCGGAACTTGCTTATCAAGGTGGCTGGGTCTTTCAACGTACATCAGGGACGTCGGCGCACAAAGGATGACCAGTGCAGCATGTATCCCAACTGTCATTGGGCTTTGTCCTGTATGTTCTGGTTGGTCCTCGCTGATGGCAACAAACAGGCACAATAACGAGGGGAAACAAAAACAGACGGGCTGACACATTCATGGGAACTTAACTTCATTCCAGATGCCCGACATTCGAGATTTGCCATGTGACAGCGGCACGAGCCGCAAACGAAAATTGCGAAAATTACAGGCAGGAGCAGGAGGGCGAGGAGGTGGGATCAAAAGGAATGGGTGGAGTTTGGGTGGCCAGGAAAACAATATCAACATGTTAAAAGCACAACAAGTGCCAGTCTGCCAAGCAAGAGGCGGTTGTGGTCTGGAAGAGCTGGTGCTCCACAACCACTTGAAGTGCCGCCAAAGTTGATGGCACTTTGTGAGCAACCACTTGCCTACTTGGCTACTTGGCTGCAGTTCTAATTGCAAAAGTTAGGCAAAGCCGAAGCTAAAGCCAGCGAAATTATATGCACTCAGCCAGCGGGATCCGAATGTCTTGGCCAAGAGGAAGTGGCAAGAACATAAATATCCTTGCCGCGGCAAAGCGTACGAAAAGGAATGGTAAATGTCAGTGGCAGCCTGTCGTTATGAAGTATAGCTGAAGATGGCGATTATCAGCCCAGGTATTTTGTCCCTGCCACCGCCATCCTCCACTAAGCACCGCCAATTCGCTTAATTGTTATGTCAACGCCTGGCCCACGCGGCGTATGATAAATGCCCCTCAGTAAGCAGCTGTGCTTACAGCTACTTACAATGGCGTATTCATTGTCCCACCGACAAACGCCCTAAGCACTCTGGGCGTCCTGCAGCCGGATCGGCTCAACTGTCATCCGGCAAATCGCCGTTTTTATTCTGCGTGCTTTGCATTTGTTGCTCGGATTAAAGACAACACGGAGATTCACGATTGCCGGTGTGCTCTAACTGAGTTTTATGTGCCACTTTTTGTGGACGTGAACTTTGGGGACACCTATCCTTTAATTTATATATTTCAGATTTTTATTCGTATTATTCTTTTTATGAAAAGACAGAGCATGAAAGCATTTGTTTTAATTGCCTGTGTTTATACCAAATCATGCATACACACATTTTAGGATTGATATATGACTTTCATGCTAATGAAAATGCGCTTATTTCCATTTATACCTTTCTGGCCAATGAATGCATATGAATATGCCTCATCGATGAATTTCAAGCTGGAATTATGTGATTCGTGTGGGTCTGGCCTCTGTCTATCTGACAGTGGGGCAAACCTAATAATGTCCTTCGTCGAATGGCAGGATGTTGGTTCAACTGTCGACCGAGCGGGCAACGCACAATTGACAGCTAAATTGTCTGTCAATTTGTCTCGCTGGCTGGATGCGTTATCCTGTCCATTCCGCGTGCACACATATGAGTGGGTTTGTGTGTGAGTGTGTGTGTTGCGGCCATTGTTTAGTTTAGCCAGAGCTGACAGATTGCCATTATGGTGGCCGCTGTAGCCGTTACTCACTGTTGGTTACCACTTATTGCTGATGCTGCACGCTTCCGCATTTGTGCGGCTGCTAAACTGCGGCTTCAATTGGACTGCCTGGCAGCCTGTCCTTTGTCACTCCTCGTATGGATATGACCCTCAATATATTTGTTTAGCCCGCTCCTCGTTATCCGAGCTCATTTTCCGTCGCAGCTCTGAATGCCAAAGTTCAAACGGTGGCTCAACGGCCCGAGTAGAAGGGATCCCATCCTGATTCCATCTTCCTGTCTCCGATTTTCGGGTCCCATGTGTGCCTTGCTACGCATTTGCTTGTGTATTTGGGCACACGTCTATTTGTGTTGCCTGTCGGGCCTACTATACCTACTATACTGCCAAGGACAAGGACGAATCCGAAGGATTTGCAACCTCCCCATATGAGCGTAACTGAGTGTGTGTGAGTGTTGGGCTCTTTGAGAAGCTTGTGTTTGCCCAACTGCGGCGAGGGCGGCAGTTTCTTGAATAATGCAAAATAGTAGCATCAAATAACGGCACCAAAAGTGACTTAAAGTTTTAATGAAAATGCCAGGCTCAGGCAAACATCCCCATTCCCCCTTCCCAGCCATTGCGGCCCCTAAGATTCATACATTAAATTTTAAGTGGCTTTATAGCAATGCGCCGTAGTGCATATTAAATATATCCATAAAATAGGAGCCAGCTCTCTCTTCCACCATTAAAGCTGGAAATTTTCAAATAATAATTGAATTCGACGCTTCGATTCAATTTAAAAGCGAGCAAATTGGCGTTTTGAGCAGAAACTTTAGCTGTCATTTGGGCCCGTGAATTTATGGTCAAATGTAAGATCCCAACTTGACCGGAAATATCCTGGAGTTGTAGCTGCTTATTGATTGAGCCATTTAGGTGGCCCACAAAACTCAGTTAGTATCTGTGGATTGTGTGCGACCCATAAACCGAAAGTCCAATGATCGCAAACTTTTGCCAAGATGCGGTCCAATCTGGTCACTTGGCCGAAACAAAAATGGTGGCCCAAAATCTACTTAACTTGAGGTTTTCGTGTGGATTATTCACAGGTGGGGCCAACCTATTTACCTGTCGAGCAAGAACATTGCTCATCTCGTATTGCCTCATGCGGTTTACTTTGTTGGAAAACATTTACACAGCTTTAGCATTTCTAATTTCCCATTCATCAGATCTCTGCCATCAATAAACAATGATACTGTGCTCCATTTGAGGTGGCATTTGTCAACCACGATAATGGTGACTAATCCCAAGGATTAGGCATCCATATGACACATCCATGGAAATGCAGTTTGCAGCTTACAGTTTGGCTATGTTCGAAATGCAGGGGCACGTTGCACGATTTCAATAAATCAGAGGCGTGTCGAAATGTTCGACTTTTCGATGATTGATGGGGCTGTTGGCAGGGGTGTGCCCCTAACAAGCGCCCCAAATTCGGTCAATTAGTCAAACCGAAAGTGTTTTGCGATGCGAACCTAGTCCTTGCCATCCCGAACTAATTAAAACACGCTGAGCAAACTCGATGGCTCCAGGGATGGGGATTGCGATTGGGCTTGGGTTTCGCATTTCGGATTTCGGGTGACGGGTTTTGGGGAGTGCTGGTAATCAGCACGTGCCACCGGGATTAGCGAGGTCGAGACGTTTAGTTTGTGTTATTGATGGGCGGGGTCGAGCCACGCCCTTTGCATACAAATTCACGTCCGCCGTCGGAAGGTCAGCGGTAATCGAGTGTGACAAACAATGCGAATTTCGGCAGGTAAAATGTGAAGCGTGTCCAAAAATCGGAAAATACATGTGAGTTCGCAAATGAATCATTCGCATTTCAACTTAATTTAGTGTGATTAGCCATCAGGATTCCCGGTGCAGACAATGGCTTATGGTAATTGCGATGAGCTCGGGTGGCAAGAATGATTGGGAGAGAGTCAGCCAGAGCCATTGTTCATGGTTTTTATATACGTACGTATGATCTCATCCTCGTGACATAAAACCATCTGAGCCACTGAGCATGACCAAATACTCAGTGATCTTTTCTTGAGCTCCAAAACTTTGAACCCATTCATAATTTCAGTGGCTGTGTATTTAACAATTGCTGCTCATTAGTCAGCGGATATAAAAATCGCAACTTAGATCTAAATGGCACACGCTATATTGTATAATTATACATTTTTTATGAACTCATTTGTGGTTATACGTTTTCACAATGATATTATAATTATACAATTAGAAGACAGCTTCTTGAAAAGATAAAGTTTAATTAAACAACAAATGTTGTTGAAAAAAAAACTATGCATCATTAAATATTTACAAAAAATATAATTTGTTAGCGTATTTGGAAATCGCAGTCGCTATAGCTAAGTTACTCATTTTCGTCACTAGAGCTTTTACTCAACACCTATTCAACCTAAAACCATTAATTTGTCGTTTTAATTATACGAATTTGCTGAAATGCTTCGATCAAATTACACTTAGACACGATGGAAGCTCGAGTTTTAATTGACGACTTCTTAGGTGCTCGAAATTTCCTGGTATTCAAATGAAAACTGAAGTCCGTTGACAGCTAGTGTGATGTTTAGCGCCAAAAAAAAACACACACAAAGAACAGAAATGAGCCATTAAATGGGCTATGCAAATAGTAGGACTGGTTTTGAATTCGATTACGTCAGAGTTTCAGTAAACTGCTGCATGGCATAAACCATAGTTATTACTATTTACTGTATGCAAATAGAACTTCTAACGAGTTTGCAGTGCATAAAACGAGGAATTTCCCGGCTTCCGCATCTCAGTAAAATATGATTTCACTCACCGCAGTTGTAAGTGAGTAAGAGGAGTGACAAGCCACAAGGGTCGTGGGAAATATAGTATGTGATCACCCAACCTTAATTCTCGACGCGTGCCTGTGGCTTTGGGCTTAGGGAAATTTAATATAAGCCAAGTTAGACTGGCCGAGCAATTTGTTCGCTCGTGCAACATGCAATTAAACGGTTGCCGCTGCCTTATATATATCATAGTATGCCTTAATGGGTAATAATTTTCTTTATAAATAACACTTGCGTTCTGGAAAGTGACCACGATGAGCCATGGGCAAGTTATAAAGACTCAAGATTCATGACCCGTGTTTGAGCAATGAGTAATATCAGTGGAAGCCCAGGTATTTTGGAAATCCCGAAGTCTACGACTGATAAGGGTAAGACGACGTCAGCAAGCTGCTAACAGAGAATATTTCAACAGAAAAAGAATAAAGCGAAGTGGAGTCAACAATTAAATAAAAATGTAATGCAAACTAAAGACGGGGTTCCCCTTCTTAAAGACGTTTGAACTTGAATCATTTTTGGACCAAAGAGGCACACACACAAGTGTAGGCACCCACACAAATGTAGACACGTGCAGAGCTTTAATTATGTGCGAAGCGAAATGTATCTTACAGATACTTTCAGCTCCAATGAAGACAATGAGCGGCACGACGACACGTTTCGTTTGCTGTTGGTGAAATTATGTGCTCTTAGTCTCAGACTCGTTCTCAAAAAAGCAGCAAAAGCCCAAAGACAAACAGCATATTTGAGCCCAGACCCCCGCACCAAAAAGCTTACATATGTCGGCTTTTTTTATATATTTTATTTTGTTTGCTTTGTGTTTTGTCAAATTAGCAAAAACTGGTTTACGCAGGTACTCTGCTTAGCTGGAAGCCCGAGGAAGAGCAGCGATGGAGAACTTTGGGGCCAAAAAGACAAACAAAAGCCGTTTTGCTCATTAGCCGTCTCTCCTCCGCTCGGCAGTCAAACAAACTGTGGGTTGTCGTTTTCGCTGATATCAGTGGGTTGGGTGGGAAGGTCGAAAGAGTTTCTAGTCCCACCGCCATCCGACCGCCCCACCACCAGGCCACCGCCCCACTTTATCTACCGAATAAGTGATACTGATGTAGTACATCAGCAGCTATGAACTGTCGGCAGTTCAGTCGACCAGCCAGTGAAACAGCGCAAGCGGCTTACTTGTGAAGTGTCCTCAGTCCTCAAAGATCTGGGACAGATCCAGTTTGCATCCCGCAGTCTGAGAAACGAGTTTAACTGGCTGAAAGATGTGTTTCCCCACCTAAACGGCTGTTCTGATCAATGACAATGGGCACTTCTCTATAATTGTTGAAGGCTTTTCATATTACCATACTAGCTCGCAGCGCCATTGGTTGTTATCTAACGTACAATCGAGCATAAGACATTTGCTAATGACATTAAAATATAGGTGTGTAAATAAAAAAACTTCAATGAAATTTATTTGAAAGGATATATATTCATTATTAAAAAATGTTATCCATTTCCACTTTAATATATCAAAACTACCAAGTATTATTCTTATTTTAAAGTTTAATATGACTTTCGAGGAAATGTGCAACAGTCATATATAAATTTCAGATGAATTGCTCAACTACGAATAAAAAAATGTTTTTATGAGAGGGCCGCATGTTTTACCATAGGCGAATTGAAATAATCTGTATTTTATAAAGTGGCGTTATCAAGAAATAAACATTTATATTTTTACTTAACTTTAATGCGAGGTAATAAGAAGCACCATAAATGTTATCTTGGAAAAAAAATTCTATAAAAATTTGAATATTTAGCAATCCGGCAAAAACCGAAGGCAATAGCGAAGTACTGAAAAAAAAAATCGGACCAAAGACGAGCGAGGGAGAGGGATAAATAACACAAACACGAATTAAATGCGATTTTTCAGAAATTGCTGCACTGGCAAAAAGCACAAGCCGTACAAAAGGCCAACTGGTCGAGAGCGAGTCGATAAACATTGGCCGAGTTTGCCAAGCCGCTACCGATACGCCAATAAGCATGAGGCAAAACGCTCGCAAAGCTCATGCCCCACCAGATATGGATATGTAGTTGCGATCGAGCAGATGGAACAAACAGATATGCTGCCATCTCGAGATACAACTGAATGGCAATTTAACTTCAAAACTTCGCACTGGTTGAACAGTTTTTAGAGAGCGTTTCTTTGTTTCTCTTAATTTCAGCATTTGACACATGTGTTTTCAGTTCAATTGGCGTTCTGTTTATTCTAAAGTTATTTCGGCGCGATGTATGTACTTATGTATCTACATATACCAATGTATGCGTTATATGTATATATTTCGTTTGTTATTTTGCCTTTCTTTGATTTTATCATATATCGTGCTCACTTTTGTTTGTTTTTTCGTTTTCAGTTTTTTGTTTTGCTTTTGTTTTTTATGTTTTTCTCGCGGATCGCGACACAGCAGTGTTTACCGCCAGATTTTCGACTTTGCACTGATGATATTCCTCTTGGCATTCGACTATATGTATAAGCTTCGAGCCGAGCAAAAATTTAATAAGCAAATAAGAGCGAACGAGCTGTGTGCTCTTTGCCACTCTCTTAAGACAACAATATATCCATTGTAATGCCAGCACCACACAGACTCATACCAGTTATTGTGATTACTAGCGAAGTGCTCAAAGTCTTTGCAGGTTGATACGTCACGATCGGCGTCAGCGGCCAAAGTCCTTGACCGTAGTAATTCCAGCGGCAATTAGAGTTTTCCAAACACCCACAATGCGGGCTCTTTGTACCGGAATTATGATTCACAGCTGGAAACTAACAGTGCACTTTCCGCATAAGGGCACGCCTCTGTCTGAATCCACAGATGGCCGGGTTTCCAATTAGAATGTGCATCCAAATCCAGATGGATGCAATGCCGACTAATTCGCCGCGTTTCAAGTCACCACCAGAATCAGCCATCAACGAGCCCATTCTGGTGGCACGACCAAAACACAAATATGAATCGGGGTACTGAGATATGTCACGTTTTGCATGACTTTACGGACGCTGAAACGGACTGACAATGAATGATGAATGCTAATTGCACTTTTCGCCATCTCAACGAAATGCTCATTAAACGGCTCTCAGTTGAGGCTGGAGTTTTCCCATTCGTTGTCATAATGGACGTCGTGAAAATCTAGACCCATCGACCAATAAAAACCGAAATGCAAATGAATGTTAATGTTTCTTTTAATTTAAAATTTTGCAAGAGGCTTTATGACGCCATTGGAACGAAACAATTTTTGAATTTTGTCTTTATTTGAAAATGTTCATTAAGCGCTACGGATTCTTACTACTTTTCGTTACTACAAAAGCATAAGTTTTAATTTTAAAATAATCAAGGCCAGAATTAGTTTTTGTTCTGTCATACACAAACTCTACGAGGTATAATATACTATTTATATAAATTCTTTCAAATCTTTATATAATTCAATTATTATACGTACACATATTGATTAATTTTATATTTATGAATAAGATTATTTTTAATAAAAAAACATTTTTATATACAAAATTTTACAGTTAAAGTAAATAAATCATATTTGAAATAATAATAATAAGAAAAGAAATTGAAACTAAAACGATTTCCAAGATACACCTTATAAAATTTTATACCTTGACTTGAAAAAAATTAACGAAACATCCGATTCTATTTGGTAAAAATGTTTTAAATTATCTGTAAATTGTACAAATTACATGAGTTCAAGGCCTCTGAAGAGAGACGCAAACAAATCGAACATAAGGCATACGTGTTCTGATAGTGGCCGTGGTGCTCCGGTTAGCGCGATCTGCTTATACACCACCATAAAGTTTCGCGTCGTGGGTTCGATTCTCACCGAAACCAAAGGGAAAAACAAATATTAAATAAGTGAAAAAAATCTATTTTTAATAAAATGTGGCGCTTACGATGCGATTTCATCATGGCATAATAGTTTGACTTTTCCATAGCCGAACAATTTCCGCATGAATCGCAGATTAATTAAGGGTTAATGCGCGTGTCTACTGAAATTCCGAATAATGAATGACAGTGTTTCGTGCAATTTCCGTACAATTAACTACTACTTTACTACATATTTTGTTTTATCACTTAATTTATACATTTTTTTCGCCATCCAGCAACCACAAACTTCGTGGGCAAGTTCACGCAGAGTGTGCGCCGAATCGTGCAGGATGTGAAGGACGAGGGGGCGCCCAGTGGAATGACGCGGGACGAGGTGATCGAGACGAACGAGCGCCTGCGATCCTTGCGCCTCCGCCTGGAGGAGTCCTACGAGACCGCCAAGAAAGCCCTGATCAACCTCATGAACAAGTACGGCGACTCGAAGAGCCAGCGCAACATCTTCCAGCGCTACCCCATGCTCAAGCTGATGATTAAGGTCAGTAAAAAGGGAACAATCTCCGCATAAAGTTGGGATATTTGAATTAACTTTGCAGATTAGTTAACATCTGTTCAATATTAACCGCACTGAAATTAAAACCGCTCTTTGATGAAGCGACATTGGTTCGCATTTACTGTTCATCAGTATATTAATTATTATAATATATAAATCAGTATATACTTAATATTAAGTATATTAATACTGCGGTTGAGATTTTCCTGGAGAAGTGATAATCAATCAACATTCTTTCTTTTATGCTGATAAAAACTAGAGTTATTATATTTAAATTCAACGCCTACGCGAAATTCTTTAGCATGGGTTTTTTTTGACATAGCTTGCTTATCAGCCGATTGCGAAATATGTATTCCATAAGACATAAATACCTCCGTTTAATCAGCTAATGATATAGATTTAATCTAATGGCCCGCAGGAAGTCATCCGCCTGGAGACCCAGTACTGGACCCTGGTGGACATCCCGCGGCAGGAGAAGCAGGAGACGGTGCCCTCCTACGTGATGCGAGCCTGCTCGATCATGGAGAAGACCCAGAAGTCCGGCGAAGGAGTCAAGACCTCCGCCCGTCTGGCAGAGGAGGCGGCTGAGCGGCGGGAGCGGATGGAGCGATTGGAACGTAAGTGAAGTCAGACCTCTGTCCATTGAAAAGAGAAAACTCTTTAAGATAAATGCACTCGTAGATATGACAACTGCCCAAATCGAACACGAGAATACGCAGCTAATAAACGACTTGTATCGCTTGCTGAAAAAGTATCTGGGACTGCGACACCTCATCCGTGTGTTGAAGGTGAGTGGCATCCGGTGGAAAGTTCACGTTTTATTCTAATCCGCATCTGAACACGCAGGAAGAGTACGGCAGCTCAAAGATGTATCCGATATTTCCACGCTACACAATGCTGAAGGACATGATAAAGGGCATCATGCACGATCCGGACTACATGGAGGTGTGCCACGAGACACTGGCCAACGCCAACTGAGCCGAGGGCACCGGAAATGGCAGGCGTCGCATGAGTGTCATTTGAGAGGGCCCAAAAACTAATAGCAATACCAATACAAGCAGCAGCATACACGGACGCAGGGCCCAGGATTAGAGTCCTGCGAAATGTGTATGCACAAGTGCTGAATTCGCATGCGAATTTCCAAGAGATTCCGGAGTGATTTAGAGCTTTCCGAACAGCTTCTTCGTAACTCCTCCGCCAGTGGAGCGGGTTCCTCAAACCTCTTTCGGCCCTTCTTTTAGCCAACACTCAAAGGCAAGCCAAGACAAACTAATCAACTAACTAACCAACTACTAACTGAGCCCAGACCCCACCACCCACCACCAACTAAACAAGGAACTATTTACACTACATTATCAGATACAAACACTTCGGCACTGAAGTGCCAGCAAACAAACTAAAAGGCATTTATTTTAATGAACTTTTGAGATGAATACAGTGTTATACCTACAAAAATACAAAATACAAAACACAAGATATTTACTGATAAAATAGTGAACGAAGCGCTCAGAGACGATGAACCGAAATCAAATCGAGAATCAAACCAAACTCTTTGTAATTTGTATGTACCACTTACAACAACAAACTGAGCCTAGTATTATACACATAAATATAGAGCAATGAACATGGAATATACATATACATATATGTGAAGTAACCAAAGATACTCCAAAGCAGATGACTATTGACAAATTGATAACCGCTTGATTTGGCTTGACCTTGCCACCCCTTTGAGTTTGTTTTAGATAAAGTACTGGTCGATAGCTGTTAGCTGATTATATCATACTTATTACCAAAGTGTATCAAATTGTATTGAATAAACCCCACGCCTAGATGTATTTATTACTTACCTAGTTAGACAATATAAGGGAAATATTCCCATACCGGTGCGAGCAAATACTAACACCTAACACCTTTTAAGGAAACACCAAGCCCCATATCCTAGAACCTAACTGATTGTTGATTTTCTCTTCGCCAGTAACTATTAGTGACTAACAAATGCTTTATGTGTGTATCGAAACGTTCAGCTTTAAGTTACCTGCAACGCGCAGACAAACCGAAATGCAAGTGTGTATTTCAAAAGTTCGGTTGAGATGTGTGCATCCCATGGATTCGTTGTTGTACAATGTACATGCATACCTTGTAGCTTTGTAATCCCTAAGCCTAAACACACATTGCAAACACTCGAGCACAAGAGACCAAAGGAAAACCTAGACGAGCTTACAACTTTTTACGAGAGCCAGACTCCCGCAAATGCCCTTTCCCTTTTTTTCAGTTATTTTTGCATAGAAATCCCACTCAATTTATGGCTTTAAATTTGCGCCACTAATAGCCGGCGATTGAAACTGGCAGAAGTGAGATCCCCTCTTCACCACTAAAATCTCCACTGACACACCCACCGATACACAGTGCATATACATACATACATATATCTGACATATCTGAGTATAAGCAAATCAGGAACAGATTCGAAAAGCCGCAGCTATCATGAAAGTGCAATTGAGTGCATAAATTACTCGAACAATTGTTTGCTGCCCATTATATGCTTCACAGCATCTGACTGCTGGTTAATTTACCCCCACCATTACCGCCCGATCCCCCCTAATGCATTCAATCGCTTTAAAATATATATATGCATATAATTTAACTGCCTCTGCCTCTCCGAGCGTTTAGTGTGAAAAAATATTTGACAACGCTAGCCTTTCAATAACCACAAAAAACAGCTGCATGGGCAGAAAACATTTATGGTAAATAAATAAAATAGATAATTGAATGTTGGAAAAATAGCAAATCAACTATGCAAATCCATACTATAGAGTGATTTAACATAAATATAAAAATGCCATATACAAATTTCATTTAGATGGTTAAGCCTAAGCGATGAGTTGTGTTGTTTACGTAGTTAAATGTTGAGCATTAAATTTGAATTTGAAAATTTGAAAAATGTTTGCCGCCATTTGCATAAGATGCGGGTATTAAATGAAATTAAAACACGCGGTATACACATAATATGAGAACAAATAATATACAAGTATGCAATTATAGCGAAACTAATTAAAACTAAACTGTAATGATCAGGTATTAAAGTTATGAAGTTTAATCAAAATATATTAACAAATGTGTGCATGCGAGTGTGTGCGTGAATGTGGCCAATACAAACAAACTCATTGCAATATAGAGAATACGGAATAAAACAGTTGGGCAAATATTGCTGCATACCTAAGAAGGCAAACTTAAATACTATAGTTATATACGGCAATGGTATTCGTATTATTATACAACTTATACACGATAAACAACATATACCCGTGTACCCCACTTATACATACATACAGACCCTCATGAGGAACATGGCCGGTCGGTAGGTACTCTTCCTACAAGCCCAAACTTCGTACAATTTTACCTTTTCAACGTCTCAGTGTCTAACAAAAAGCATTAAATGTATTTCCGCCAGGGAGTTACCAATATATTGCATGTATCAGTAAAAATATGTGTCAAGACACTCGATAATATGAGGAAATCGATAAATATATTGATATGCAAACGGATACAAATGGTTGTTTCATTTCTAAGAATAAGTATAATTAAGATAAGCAGAGCAAGAGCTGTAGTAGCAGCTATATTTGATATACCTAAATTAAAAAGATCTCGATAACTCACAAATCTTGAAGATCTCTCAAATCGAACTTATTTATCAGTTCGTTAGTTTCAGAACGAATAATTCTCAGTCATTAAATAACTGTAGGTGTAATAGAGTGTTTAGTACGAGTAGAATTTTTTGAGTTTTTTACACGTTCCTTACATATAATTTAGCGACCTCTGCCTCTGACTTATAGAACTACTATACCACGTATGGTACGTTGTAAGCCATATTTTACGTCGTAAGAGCTTTAAAGCTGAACAGTGCTGACATTTGAACTTTATACTAGGCGTTTGTTAACTTTTTACAATATCGCAGGTCGGAGCAACTTATTTTCGACATGTTTACAACCATGAATATGTAGAGTACACTTCATACAGAAGAGCATTCAAATAAATGATTTGCATTTAACATTGGTTTAAAATTGATATCGATTCCAAGAAATCAGCTTAATATGTCATTAGATATTTTGAGTCTTACAGCTTTTCTTATATTATATTATACTTCTAGTCTTCATGATATATTGACACAGCGGTGGGACAGTCGGCTTTACAAGTCGAAGGGACAACAGGCGCCCAAATCTGCCACGTCCACATTTTTGAAAAATGTCTTGATTTGTGTTGCTTTTTTGTTTGTCTTGCAAATTAAAATCGGAATACCAAAAACACTTTGGCCACGCCCCTGCCTACACCATCAAAACGCTGGAAAATAGTTGCGTCCACACTTTTAAACAATTTTTACATTTTTGTCATTTTATTTCTCAATATCTAACGTTATTTTGCTTTCGCATTTCCACTAGTTGAGTAACGGGTATCTGATAGTCGGCGAACTCGACTATAGCATTCTCTCTTGTTTTATTTTAAATTTCCGTATATAGGATTTCACGGTGTAAGCAAGCGATAAATTTACTTCTTATCATGGTTATGCTTGCCAGATGCGTCAGCTTCCGAGGTATCCTCGGGCAATGAATCCACTGACATGGAAGAGCCCTTAGACTTCGAGCTGGCATTCGATCGCGAAGAGTTTTTCGGATACTTCACCGCTTTGGTATTGCCGGAGCATTGTAAAATGAAGCGGATCTCGTCCAGAAGTTCCGTCTTGAAGCTCACCTGCCGATGTGAAAGCGTTGATGTTAGGTAAACTCTTTACTGACGGAAGGGCGAAAGTAGCATGCGGATGAAATCTATCATAAAGCATTCATGAACAAGGCAATGTAGTAGACAACATAACGAGATTAGGAAAATTGAAAAATTAAGGACGACACAAATGAAAAGGTGGTGAATGTATTTTTGGCTCCGAGCTGTCGTTCTGGGAAGCTGATGAAACGAATCCGTTAGGGCGACCTTTTCTCCGCCACTTTTAGTCACGAAACATTGGAATATATTTATAGGTCTCCATCCGCGTTACCTTGTTCTCCCGCGCTCTCAAGTAGACGCTCACCACGCAGTTGACCAGGCCATAAATACTACCAAAACAGCTGCCCACAAACATGACGAGGTAGACGCCGCCCAAATTGGCAAATCCCAGCGAGGAGGCATCCGAGTCTGGGGCTTCCTGTGGGTTTTTCGGAGGATGTCGGAGATGTAAAAGTTTTCAAGTGTGTGTGCAATAAAGGCAGGCCAGCTAATCGGATCGTGAGGCGGGGTATTCTCGAAGCTGGAATATATCCTGGCGGATACCTGGTTCTCATCGCTGCGCTCCTTAACGCCCAGCACCATCTCGAGCAGGGAGACAAAGATGCCAAAGAAGGAGCCGACTCCCATCACCAGGAAAACACCGCCCAGGTTACTTATCTCCAGGGCCACGGCGCCAGAGTCCTCGTCCGAGTCCTGCACACACCCACACATGCACGAGCTGCCAGAGATTGAGATTAGGCTGGTCACTTACCGAACAAGCTCCCCCGCCGCGCTTCTCCTGCCACCATTTGGTCTTCATTTTGGTCAGCAGTCCCTGCTCCTGCATCTCCAGAACAGCCTGGCTCAACGTGTCCCTGTACGGCCAGTCTGGAAAGACAGATCCTGGTCAGGATGTGGTCCGATATCACCTACACTCTCAGCTATCTACTCTTTCGCATGGCTATCCCGTATCCCTTCTCGTCCAGCAATGCTCCCACCTGAGTGAGCGTGCACCGGCGCTCTGTGATATACTCAATGGTGGTCGACTCCATGAGAAAGGCGTAGTTGGAGTTCTCCACGCGATCAACTCCCTCCTGGTTGGTGTTGGTCATGTACTGGGGATTATCCCTCATGAACTCGTACATCCGCTGGTAGGTGGGATAGTTTGATTCCTGAAGGAACAGTTGGTATGGATATGAGATAAAGACTTTCAGAGATAACATTGCTTACCTTAAAGAAGTTAAAGGTAGCTCCCCCAATTTTGGCCCCGTAGTTTACACCGCCCTTGTTCTTCGATAAGTCATCCGCATCATTGATGGGCGTTACCAAAGACTCGACAGTGAGGAATGCCGCGAGATTAGCAGTGTAAGAGGAGACCAGAATCAATGTGAAGAACCACCAGGAAGCGGCCACGGCCCGAGTGGAGTAAGCCCTTAAACAAAATATAACCTTTAGCGCACCAACTATAGTATACAAATGTGTATTACTTGGGAGCAAGTTCAGATCCCTGCTGAAGTAGAGCACCTATGGAGAACCACAGACAGTTGGCGAAACTAAACTGGTTCTCCAATTCCGTTGGCTCCTCAATGCAAGGATACGGATTGTCCCACTCCGCCGGAGATAGCCTTCCCAGCACGAACATGCTGATGGATACGCCCATGTAGGCCAGACCCAACCAGAGCCAGACCTCCCCTGAAAACGGGGACATGAAGGAGAACAGCTTCGGTGGCTCCTTCATCGGTTTGCGAAAGAGGATGCCGATTCCTGGAATTGTTTCGTGATTAAAATTGCTAATGCTTTCCGCAAACTATTATAAGTGAATAAATATTTCAAATATTTATTTATATTATTATATATTGTATTGAGCACTTTGATTGCAGAATGAAATATATGTGACCTTACCCAGACTCATAAAGGGTATGGTGAAGTCGACGCCACTCTCTCGTTCCGATGTCATGGTCAGATCCGTAATGCCCATGTCAGCGCGCTAATTAAATATGAAAGATTATTGTTTGGCCTCTGTGTATCCACGAGCTCATGAATTTATTAATAGAAATGTAAATGCATATGTAAATATTGCGCATACGCCCGGTTGGGCATTGTAATTGGACTACGTTTAAAATATGGATTTTAATTTGCCAAGCGCGCAAATTCATTGAAGAAAAGTCTAATTACTATGAAATATTAAATTTAATTGCACGCCAACGTGCAATTCGGTTCATTATCTTTAGCTAATTTAGCATTTAACTAGCAATGAGCTGATAAATGTTCTAAGAAATTCTAATTAAATGAGTTTCAATTATCAGGAATTGTTTGCCATTTACAAATAGACACAGGTTAGATTCTCGGAGTGATTAGATTGGTTTCCTATAAATGACACTTCCCGCGAAATCAACTGTCAGTTTCCGACATTCAATCAAGCTATGGGGCTTCATATTGGCAGCTTGCTAATATGCGTGTTCTTAGGCATCCTTCCTTTCGCAACTGCTAACACAAACAGATCAGGTTATGAGGAACAAAGGAATTATTTGCTTAACATCTTTCACAATCCACTTGTGAATGACTCCATTAAGGAAAAAAATATTCCGGAGCTAATCGCTTTTTATCAACGATATCCTACAGACGTTCCTCTATCCGACGCAGATAGGCAACAATTTGAAAGGTTTATTCATGACTACAGAGAATACCGGGAAGTTTTGGTTGATGGTGTACCACCTCAAGGAGGATCGTTTGGAAACATATTCGGACACTTCCTAGGCAGAGTCGGAACCCGGTATATTTCGTCTCTGTTTAATAAGAAAAGGGAGGAAGGGCAATCCAACCATGCTAACAGTCCCACTACATTGCCTTCAAGGATTCAAAAGATGACTAAATAATCGAGACCTATAAACAATCTTGCCTTTTGTACTTTCATGCTAGTTTGGAATCGGATGTAATTTGTTTATTGTTTGAAAAACTATAAAAACCGATCTATAAATAAACTAATCAATACCACTCATGTGGTTATAGCATTCTGAACATTTCGACTGAAAAAAGCTTATTTGGTTGCTTAACTTCTTGCTAAATTACACATAAATTCATCATTTAATAAAGGTTGCTAATAAGCGGAACTAATATACCTATCATGCCGCCCAAATGCGAAGAATACAATGTCGGAATATCAGATTAATCGCTTAACTATAAACCCTATTAATTTGAGGCAATTGAGGCCGCAGGCACTCTGAAATAGTCTGCCATTTATGACGGCATTAACGCTTACGTTAACGATGATGGCAGCATTTATGGCTATTCAATGCAAATCAATAACCACGCAGGACGAGCATGGGATAAGCTAACTGATTTAAATGGCCGCAGAGCAACTGATGCGGACTAGATTTATGTGCCTCCAGGACTTCACGACCTTCGCCAGAACTCACACTGTCAATTATCTCACGCAACATGCCATTCCATTCGCCTGTTTTGGGATCGATTCCTCCATACTTGTTGTCCTCCTGGAGGCGCCACGTGTAGGAGAATCCCAGCTTCTTGGACAGCTCGTCAATTAGCTCGATGCCGAAGCCCTCAAACTGATCGTTGCCCTCCAGCTTCTCGGAGGTCTCCTTTAGCATGCCATAGGGTTCACTCTGCAATATCGAAGGAAAGTCAAGGTCAGCTAGGTCCTAGACTCTTACCCAGACCCACTACTCACAATGGCCGTGATGACGACGAAGCTTTTGTTCACCAGCGAACGCATATCCGGCTCCAAGGAGTGCGCCGGGGCAGGGCGATTCTCTTGGAAGCCATCCTCGCCGCTCCATTGCCCGATTTTCTGCATCCCCGAAACGGCCAGCTCGATGACTTCCAGCTCGAAATCCGTGCGGAGTCCCTCGTAGTCAAACCGAATGGGTCCCGTGAGGCCATTCAGCGTTAGCTGCGGACCGAGACTCGTTGCATGAGTTATTCAGAATCAGAAAGTTTTTCGTACAGAGGAAAAAAATTTACAGCAGAAATAGAAAGCAAAAAAAGAGTATGTGTATGAAAGTTAAGTTGAAAATGTATAAGACACTGGTAGTATGTTAACTCTCTTTAATATCTTGATAAAAACCTGGTTCTAAAACTTATTAAATTGTATTAAATGTACACAACCAACTTAGGAATCTTATTTGGATGAAGTGAGTCAAATAAAAAAGTTCATTTATATATTTAAAATCTGGTGCTTAGCTCTGTTAGATTGTTATGCCACTTTAAGTAGCCCACCGTGCCCCAAACTCACCGACTTCATGTAGTTGACGAGAGTGTAGCCCTTGTCCCAGGCACTGTCATCGTTACAACTGAGGGCCACGGGCCGGAAGTTCACATGCTTGTAGGTCTCGGCCAGAAGCTGGACGCCATCGTAGACCAGGGCCATGCTGTTGGTCAGGGGGCAGGACACTGTGGAGGAGAGGTCATAAGGGCTAACGTCATTTATCATTTTCAGCAGCGTCGGGGGCCATGAATGTGCAATTCAATTATTTAAATTCAGCCAAGCGAATGGATTTCGGATTTGCATAAATTGTCTAGATCCCACCGGCACGACACTTTCAGGTGGGGCTGTCATTCCATTTTGATTTACCGTTCTGGAAGGGTTCCTCGCTCTCGTAGAGCGCCTTGGCCACCTCCTGCACCTGTTCGCTATCCGGAGAGACGAGGCGCAGACCCGTGATGTTGGTTCCGGCGTGTTGGTACGGCTCCAGGTCCATGGTGTGCCAGTCCAGGTTGCCGATAATATAGCGGTAGTCGCTGGTCACCAGACCCACCTGCTGGGCTTGCTTGAAGAACTCTGGCAGAGTGGCCATGGATCCGACAACCACGAACGAGAAATCATCCGCATTGCGTATACGCCGCAGTACATTCCGGTAGTTCCCGTTCAGATCCAGCTCATAGCGACGGACCGTGACCGTGGGACCAGCGGTGCCGTACATCTGCAGCAGCTCCCGCACGGTGGGCAAATACTCGCCCGACTCGTAGATGATGGTGAAGCTCTCCCAGCCCAGGGCCACCACCATGTCCCGCAGCGCCCCGCCCAGCGTGGCTGGATGTGGGTGCAGATTGATGGTCGGCAGCTGGGCCCCAAAGTCCCAGCGCGTGTCCAGAAAGGGCAGCTCCTTGGCGTCGCAGATGCTCATCGCGTGACGGGCGGCCAGATTCGAGGTGGGTCCGAAAACTGCCACCAGATTTTGCTGTGCGTGAGTGGCAAATAATGATTTTAATAAACGCATATCCCTAGGTACTACTTAGGCAAGTATATTTAGTTTTTAACTATGAGCTACGAACTATACCCTTAGCATTTTGCAGAGCTTCTTTGAGGTCTCGAAGGAGTTTCCCGGCTCAATGGAGACGGACACGCCGTGCAGCTGCAGATCCTCATTCTCCTCATTCGCCTTGCTGATGGCCAGGTGGAAGATCTTCTCGAGATCCGGATCGGTGTTCTCGTAGACGAGACCTGCAATCGAAAGGTATTTCCGAGAGAGTGACACTGGTTTTCGCTCTTTGTTTTGCTTAGCGGGTTCTGTTTATATTTTTATTTCGCGAATTCGCCGCCGCCATCGGCCAACGGTGCGTATGCGGCATAAAAATACATGACACATTTGCATGCTGCGCTGCAAATTCCTGCTTATGTAACTCAAGCGAAAAGTGCGCCTTACTTACCCACATTCGTTCTCTCTCCTCGGCAACTGGGAAATGCCAATAGCAAGCTCGTTAGGATGAAGCCAAGTGGAAAACTCGCTTCTGTTGAAATCATTTTCACGAACCACATCGCTCAAAGGGCTTTTACCGCGAATCGTAATCAAAAATTCGCATAAATATTTTCTAATATATTATTTCCAATTAATTGCGCGATTGTTCGTCGAACTAAATTTGCACATTTCTGCAGGCTGTCCGCCGCCACCGGGAATGCAAATAAAAATGGCTAAGAGCACAAAAATACGGCCAACAGCAGCAATCTGCTGTTGATGCTGCAGCAGCTGATAAATTCGCCTCGAGTATTTTTAACCACTCTTGGGTTTTTGTGAATGAAGGTGTTTGGCTGCCGGAAAATGTTATTCACCAAATTTCTCTAATTAAATCTCACCAGAGCTCCAATGAAGAAGTAGCTAACGAATTAATTAGATAAACTTCACCTATTAGGGACCAATTCAACCCTGAAACGGATCCGGTATAAAGTGCCGGACTGAGCTGAAACTTGAAAATAAATCCGCTGCAGTAACAAAACGTGCACAGCATACAATTCAACGGCTAATGGAACCGAAGAATCGGACCTGAATGCCAGATATCCAAGTGAATTTGGAAAAAACAGAAATAAACAAGGCGAAAACGAAAATAGCCAAATGCAGGGGTTGGCCAAGAGATTGGAAACAGCTTTCCACCGAAATTGTTGTGGCTCCACGGACGTGCAACAAGCATCGATAAGTGCAGAAAAGAAATAAATGGATAGGAAGGGTCTGTCCCAATGGCTGTAAACAAATTCATTGCATTTCACTTGGATAGTTGGGTGGTGGGCACTAGGGTGCCAAGCCATTCCATCTGGCCAGGGACGTGCGACCCACTTGTGGATTTTTGAAGGCCCAGCACGATTTATGGACCAGGCTTTGAATAATCCATTTAGAGCATGCAAAGCAGGGTAACTGGGCCCGTGGTCCCAAGCATCTCTTATTTTTAATAATGATGCTAGGGCTGAAATGTAAAATATTACTACAGAAAAGCTGTTCTTGCATACACTGGCAGCCATGCCGGAAGGTTTTTGTGCTCCCCACTTTCGGGCATGTCCTTCACACACACAATGCCGTCAAAAGGACGAAGGCCGGACGAGCGCCGTTAAAGGGGCGTGGTCGGGCATGTTCGCCAGCAGCAAACTGTTGCTGTCAGCAGTGAATAAAATCAACGTCTCCGTCAGCAGCAGGCACCTGTCGTGACTGCCGCCCAGGATGCACTTATCCCCGAGCTGCACATTTAAAATTAACAACCTTTAGTCCTGTCTGCAAGTTCCTGGAAGTCCCCGGTCGCTTAACAAATCAAACTTTAACAAGAACTTTAGATTATTTTCTGAAGTTAAGCAGTTTGCGTTGTTTATCGAATTTTAAAATTGGTAAATACTTTCTGTCAAATTATAATATTGTATTTGTTCTGATTTTCAATATTAGAAATCAATGAATTAAATCAAAGTATTGTTGCTCCTGGATTTAAAAGGATTTCTTAAAAATCAGCTTTCAATTTAATAAACAATAATTTATTACTTGTTTTTTACATGAGGGTATCTTAAAGGCCACTGTTTCCGCCCACATTTCTCTGCTGCTTGTATTTTGCCACTCGCATGGTGTTAAATTGCCCAGCAGCGAAGCGCGTGCATTTGCATTTACATAACCGTGTGCCGGCGTCAATGTATCTTGAGGATACGCATTCTGGCACTCACCGCGTGCCTGGGCGTGCATTTTAAGCTAGGAATGGAGAACTGCTGGCATTATGCACACGAACACCAGGACCCATATCCACGGGCTTACTAAGCAACACGGACACGGCTTGCATTTGCATAAGTGCCCGGGTTGAGTTCTCTAGTGGCAATTAGTGTGAGTCTTCAGCAAATCCATTCCATATATGCATTCAATCTTTAAAACAAAGTGGATCGATCATGTTTCAAAGAATTGAAAACGTCTTAAATGTTATAATATTTTGTGTCAGATATTTAGATTTAAGGTCTTATGGAAACATTTTCTGCATATTCATATCTAGAATCTGCATAGTTCACCACATATTAACTTTGTTAGCTCCTCAGTAATAAAATGAAACATCAAAACAATATTCAATGTGGATATCTATCAAAGTTCCTAAGCTGATTTATTTTAATTCTTAGTGTTTGCCACTTAGGTAATCTAATCCTAACCTTTAAATCGTTTTATTATTATATGTTCATACAAATGCATATATTTCAGTTATTGGAATTAGTTTATTTACAATTCACAAAAGCTGATAATTTCATATTTATTTTCATGATTATTACCGTTTATTTCCTCTTTAATTAACAAATTATCTGATTTTGTTGAAATTCATTCCTTTGCCTTAATTTACAACAAATGCTTTATTTTCCATCCACAAAAGCTGATAATAGCAATGGAATTAGATCTCCTTAATGCATCAAATTATGACCTTTTTCCCAATACGATTATCGGCTCTAACTCGTCTTTTTCGAATTGACTGGGGTGTGAATGATTTTGACTGCTGTTGATTGGAGCTTATTGCTGATTCCACATCATTTGTTGTGCATTCTGGGGCATGCCAATTTTGTTTGGTCTGTCAATGTGCCAGAGTGGCAAATATATCCCGGGAAATCAAATGCACAATTGCACTGGAAACTTGATTGACGCAAGAAAGCCTTGGAGTGCCACAGTTTATTTTGGGAACCTAAAATGGTGACGACAAGGTTACAAAACAAGGTCGTTGAGTGTGCGCCTCAAAAAGGACAATGGCTGAGGGCTTTTTTTCAGGCCTTATCGCCTAGGTGGCTAACCCAACACCTAACCCATTAGAAACCATTTTGTCGCCCTGCGGAACTGACAGCCCGAAAGGTAAACAGGAAAACAAACCAGAAATAGCATGCAAACTGCTACGGCTAAGTGAGGGGCGACAATTTGGCGCGTTGTCAAAACAAAGTGCTCCAGCACACACACATAGATACACTTAGTCGCACACAGATACAAAACGGCAAACGGTACGGCTGTGAGTATGTACGAAGGCAGCCAGACAAAATCAATTTGAATCGCGCCAGTCAGCCAGACAAACAAGAAGCATTCACGGCTTGGACAGAAACGAAACGGAAGCGCGCAATCCTCAAGAGAGTAAAGCCATCGCCTCACTCACGTTCAGAGTGGCACAAGCTCTCTCACACACACACACACACACTCACAGATGCAGGCAGCGCGTAATGGCGCGTAAAGTGTTGCGCCATCTTAATGCGTGCCCAAAACCGCAATTCATGGCCGCAGATTCTTTGAAGAGGAGGCAAAAAGGCGGACGGCTGATAAGAAGCAGCAGCATTAGCCGGATAGTGAGAGGGGAATATGTATTCGGACGGCGGAGGGAGTGAGAGCGAGAAACGTCAGCCGCAACCGGAAGCGGAAATGAGCGGAGTAAGCAAGCTAACGGCGGCAAACCGAAGGGGTTCACGGCGGGTTGAACGTTCTAAAAGCCATTCCCAACCTTACAACATCAGTGCTTTTATTGCAATTAGCCGGAAGCACCGGGAAAAACTTTTATTTAATTAATTCTTAGTTGTTTTTCTTGAAAAATATCATAAGCTAAACCGTTACTTAAAGTTTTTCTAACCTTCAAGTTGATTACTTCTTTTGAAATTATTTTACTGTTTGTTTCTTCGAAAGAACTTAGTAAATCATTTTGTTTTTACCGCAGACTCTCAGCATATTAGATATGATAATAAACAAGCAGATATGTTTTTAATGCAGGTTTTCAGTTTACGAGATATTAAAATTAAATTAAGTGAGTACTTCCCATTTTGCACCTAAAATGTTAACGATTTTTATGGAAAGAGTATGCTGTTACTTACTTATTTAGTAATCCTATTGGTGCACATATTTTTAAAAATAAAAAATGCCAACATGCATAAATAAGCTTAAACTAGTTTTTTTTATAATCCATGTCTGTGTGTATCTCCAGCTACTCTCGGTCGAATCAAAGGGCTATCGCAGTTGGGGGTGCACATGTACTCTTGTAGGGGGAGTAGGCCAGAGACTGCGTATTCGTTACGGCCCGCTGTTGTTGATTCAATTGCAGCGAGTGGCACGCATGTCCTGGCAAACAAAGGACATTTCGTGGAATGTTAACAGCAAACAGGTGAGCTGCTAACAGGCCACCAAGCAGTCTGGCGCTGATGTGGCCCAAACCAAGGGCAGAGTGGCCCATTTGGCACGAGGCCAAAACTGGCTGGCTGGCTGGCCAAGGCAGCCCAACCAGTTGCATGGCCTGCTGTGGCATGTTAATGTCAGTGTCACGGTGTCAAATTGTCAGCGGCCTGTTGCCACTCGGGGCAGTCCTTCCCTTCCCTTCCCAGCCCTTCCTTCCGCCAGCACACACATACATTGTGAAAAAATCAACCAGGATAGTTGGCATGCCGAGGCACAAAGTATGTGCGACGCCTTAAAGTATGCCATGTGCCATAATTTGCTATGACATGGCAGCGAACTTTGCCCCAAATGGGGGAACCCACCTTACGCCAGCTGAATGCTAATGCTAAATCGTCTTTTCAAACGCACAATTTAGGCAGCAGCATCTCTGGCATTAAGCAACAGAGTAATCCAGCATATTGGCCATTAAGTATACGCAGTGCGGACCCTCGTCAAATTAATAGCATGCGGGCGGCAAAAGTCGGCGGCAACCCTTCTAGCGGCTATATACATATGCCAGAAGTATCCGTGCACATTTTAGAAATTTAACCACTTGTTAAACAATAATATCCAATATCAAAACACGGCCAGCGAGTGCGCAGGCCAGAGAATGAAACTGAGAGTGGCACACTTCCCCAGAGGAGTCCAGAGAGAAATCTCTCCTCTTCCCCAATGCATACACACAAATGTACACCAACGAGCGAGTGAAAAGCGTTCTGGTGTTGGCCAGGCCAGAAGCCCCGTCAGTTCGACACGAGACCTGAACGAGTGCGGACGCGTTTGGCGGACAGAAAACGAAAGGAAAGCAACAGCAGCCAGTACCACAAAAGCTGTAAACAAACCCATATAGGGGCCCACGTTCGCGAGTGTCCATATGTGTGATTAGTTTCGTTGGATATAACCAATCCGATCCTTAAACGGCATCCATCATGCCCGAAATCATCGAGCTGAACGTCGGCGGCGTGAGCTACACGACCACACTGGCCACACTGCAGCAGGATAAGAACACGCTGCTGGCGGAGCTCTTCGGCGAGGGTCGCGATTCGCTGCCCAAGGACAGCAAGGGTCGCTACTTCCTGGACCGCGACGGCGTCCTCTTCCGCTACATCTTGGACTTCCTGCGCGACAAGGCGCTGCACCTTCCCGAAGGATTCCGCGAACGACAGCGACTGCTGCGGGAGGCGGAGCACTTCAAGCTGACCGCCATGCTCGAGTGCATCCGCAACGAGCGGGACGCACGACCGCCTGGATGCATCACCATCGGCTACCGTGGCAGCTTCCAGTTCGGTAAGGACGGACTGGCCGACGTCAAGTTCCGGAAGCTGTCGCGCATCCTGGTCTGCGGCCGTGTGGCCCAGTGCCGTGAGGTGTTCGGCGACACGCTGAACGAGTCGCGGGATCCGGATCATGGCGGCACGGATCGGTACACCTCGCGGTTCTTCCTGAAGCACTGCTACATCGAGCAGGCTTTCGACAATCTGCACGACCACGGATACCGCATGGCCGGAAGTTGCGGATCCGGAACCGCCGGCTCGGCAGCGGAACCCAAGCCGGGCGTGGACACTGAGGAAAATCGCTGGAACCACTACAATGAGTTCGTCTTCATCCGGGACTAGGAAGCTAATGGAGCCACTCCAGAACACCCCACCCAATCCAGTTCTGTAACGTTATTTTTTCTTTGTGCGTGATTTGTTTTGGAATTAGCCTTCGGATAGCCTGACCCATCATAGGGACAAGGATCAGGATGAGGGCGCACAGATTTCAATGGCTTTAGTTTGAACCCACCTCTTGATATACAAATGGGAACATTTCGAATGTACAATTGAACTAACAATCCACACTTAAGTCTAGAAAATTATTGACACACATAGATAACTAAATGCTAGACGTGTTTCCATGTATTGCCTTGATTATTTCTACTTTGCTTACGCGTTCATCTTAAATCAGGGTGGGCCCCATTAAATTCTGCTCCACACTCTTTGATGAATGAAAAGCGATTCGGATTTACTGGCTGACAAGAAGTGAAAACAATTCGGCAAGTGGAGATAACAAAGCAAAGCGAACATTTTATTAGCCCCAACTTTTGTTGATCCAGTGCAGTATAAACAAGATGAGAAGAAAACATTAAACAGATCCGCATCAATGAAACAAACTCAAACGAGAAAGGAACCTACCACATGGATAACGTTGTAATTGTGGTCAATCAATCACACTAAAATCACATACTGAACAATTTGAAATACGGGTTACTTTTTGAAACAAACTAACGAAATATTGTAGCAACAGATACCACAAGCAACCAAACTGAAACCCAAGCAAATGGTAAATATAAAGTTTTATTAGTCTAATAAAAGTCGAAACTTGAACTAAAGAATATACAAATAGCGAAATAGGACAACGGCGAACAACATGTGGCCCCGAAAAAAAACGTTGATTCACGCCCCAAAGCAGCCTGCAATCCATAAAACTCAAAAACGAATCGATACTAGAAGTACATTTACTAACAAACCAAAAAAACGGCTGTCATAAGATACGCCCCTTTTGCCATAACTCTTAAATCGTTTCCGATTCTAAGAAATGCCACCGGATTCGCATGGCAACACTAGGCCGGCAACTTGGGGTCCTGCAGCAACAATTGGAAGCGATTTAATAGTGAATTTTTAAAAAAAACCATTGAGCCCCTCGTACAATAGCACTTTCATCCACCGGATTTCATGGCCAATCCAGAAATGCGATCATCTTTTACCACCCATCATTTGTCGAAGCCAAATGAGAAGAGTTATTCGATTATAAATTATTAGTGAACTGCAATGAGAAATGCCAAATACAAAATACCAAAACGGTCACAAGGACTTCCAGAAGTACGATGGGAATACGACACATACGAAACTAAATTTGCTGAACTTTAGAAAGGCTCTGTTATTATTATTATTGATTTTATCAACATTGTGTTTTTGGGAGCGAATCCATGAAAATGTTTTTTCGCTGACATATCTCGCATCGCAGTTTCGACATTTCCGCAGGTTCGTTGTTGAACTCGCGTCATGAAATTTCACTTGAAATTTATGGATCGAAGCGCTTGGGCGGAAATCTGAATGGAAATGCCGATGCGCAACATTGAAATAAAACACTCATGAAATTTACGAACAAATTGTAAAAAACAATAAATTCTATAAATCGTGTGTAAAGAGGCTAGCAGCATACAAACATATGTAATCATCAGCAATAGTGTGCATTGAAAACTATTAGGCCCCATTACGAGTATATACTGACCCTGACTCGATGTGAATTGATGGCTCTTACGCAGATAATATGAATCGATATATATACAAATATCTATATATACCTAATTATATATTAAAAAAATTGTCGATATTGAAAGTATCTTATAAATGTTTAGTATTATATGTAATTGAATCCAGATTGAGCGGCAATGGCAAGGCGACCGATATGTATCATTAATTAAATTAAACTGAAACTAATTCAAATTAACTAAAACGAAATGTAAAATGTACTTAGAGAAGCGCGAAGTAAAACTGCTAAAATAGCCAATCAATGTGCGACTAAGCCAGCATATGTATGTAAAGAGGTATAACTTGCGAAAAGCGAAAAGCAAACAATAAATTAAAGAAACCATAAACAAAAGGATACTTTTCTTTGGGGTGAAGGTGGTTTTTAGCGCATATGTATGTATATTGGGGGCTTAAGTCTGTTCTGTTGCTTATTCTCAGCTAATTAATTGGTGGTGGTGGCCTACAAAATTTGTGCTGCATTATTAAATTCCATGAATAAATTGCGAGGCAGCCAAATGCGCTGACATTGATAGCGACATATAAAATTTATGAACAGCCAGCTTCCAACTTGCGATAGCTCATTAAAATTGACAGCTAAACAAATAAAACCGAAATGCAAAAACACAATCATAAAGGAATCAAATATACATTGAAAACAAAACAAACAACCCAGTCGAGCCAACAAAAATAGGAGGACAAACAATGGCAAACAGAACTTTTGCGGGCAAAAACATCAGCGCAAACATCAGCCTCAAAAAGTGGGCTCAAACAAAAGTCTATATAAATAGTTGAAAGTCGGGAGATGAATGAAGGCGACCATTAAAGCGGCAGCAACAATTCCTCATTTGTTTAAATTCAAAGCAGGCAACAGTAATTTTACTGGCCTGAAAGGTCCTGGCACAAGAAACAAAAACCAAAACGGGGGCTCTGAGAAATGGTGAAATTAAAAGGGAAAATTCTTTCCTCCTTTCTGCAATTTCCCCCTTTGTCCCTGTGTGTTTGTGTGTGTGTGTGCTGAAGTGTGTGCTTCGGGAGCAGAAAGGTATACCAATAAAGGCGGCACGAAAGTTGGCGCCAATCGGAAGTGCACTGCCTAAATGCGGACCCCGAATGCGGACTGAAGATCCAAGATGAGCTGCTGTGCCACCTGCATACTAAACATTACCCAGGACTTCTTTTTGCCCCCGCTATATGGGAGTGTGTATGTGTGTGTGTCTGGGTGGGAAGGATGTGGAAAGGACGTGGGGTTGACTGTTATTGACTGTGCGAACTCAAGATGTACACAATATGCAAATTGCGGGTCCAGAATGAGGTAAAATATCAGGCAGCTCCACGCTGAATTTTGGTATCTGCTGTGCGCATATAAATTACAGAGCAAATACTTGGCCTTGCTTACTCCTAAATACACTATAAGAAATATCTAATAAATACACATACATACATATATGGATAAATATCGGAATCGCCTCATTCAACATAGAACACAATTTTCATGGAATCTAGCATAACCTTTACTCACTCTACTGGTAAATAAAAATAAATATATAATAACATTAAAAAAAAGGACATATCTATCCGGAAAAAGGACAAAATGGCAGCACTGCCACAGATAGCAGAGAAGCCAACGGATGTGTTGTCAATTTCTGAGCCTGGCAAATGAAATGATGCCTTTTTGTCTCTTACGGTAAATTACCTTGATTTGATTTGGCCGTAGCCAAGTTGTCTCGTTGATTAACATTTTCGCTGTTCTCAGCCGGTGGCAGCAACAAAGGCGGGCACCCTGTCATCTTCAATTAGTCCCCCCGAAACGAGAAAGGAAAGCGGTCCCACGACCATCCTTTCTCAGCTGGAGGCGGTACAACAAAAGTGTCATCTGCGTGCTTTATTTATTCATAAATATAAATTTAGCATAGGTCGCGACGAGATTACTTAAAGCTGTCCTCAATAAAGCAGAATCCTTCAAGGAGTGCCAAAGTTTGGAGCTTTTTAGGCTTATCGTCCTTCGTGACTGCCATTATTGCCAAGCCAAATGGAAAGTGCGGCGTACCTTGACGCCAAATTTACACATTAATTACCAATGCACAGGTTGTGAAAACGTGAGTTTTGTACCCTTCAATAAAGTTTTGAGCAGGTTAAAAGGGCGTGACATCCATTTGTTACCACAATGATTCCTACAAAATGTTTTCCCTTAAATAAGTAAAATTGTAAGAATAAATTGCAATATTTTGCATATGAACAATAAAATGCCAAATATATTTCTATAATAATAAAATCCGTCACGCTCACTTCAGATAAATTCATTAAGCAAAGCATTGTTTGCTTATTCCATTAAGAGAATTATCTGCTATATTAATGAACTAAGATAAACTTATTTCATAGGCTCAGAGTAAGCTGCTCATAATTAGTGGAGACTATTAAATCATTTTATTGATTGAGTACGTAATGATTAACTATATTATGATTGGAACCCTTATCATGATAGATAAGCGTGCTTATGGCCAAGAGATGTGTGTATTGGCAGCCAACTTAGCAATTTGCTGAATTTTATGTTTATTTCCGCATTTAATGTCGTTGCTAACATATCCCGAATATCGCTCAAACACAAACAAACAAGTACATATGCTTAGAAGGTGTATATGTCTGTGCAATCGTATGTAATCATTGCACGTCCGCATATGCTCCCCAGCAAAGCCTCCCACGCAGATATGTACATACATGTCCATAATGACCGCATCATTCACCATACAGGCTCCGAAACCCTATTTACAACTCGTATTGCCGTTAGTTTTAAAGGCCCACTCGTGCGTGTGAACAGCGCAATGTGTGTGTTAGTACGGCAGTCGTAAAATAACACGTGCCTCTTATGCCTCTAACGCAAATTTCTCCTGCATAAACCAAGAGAAAGGCTGACAACTATGAAGTAAACATAAACGAACATTTCAGTTTATGTACAAATTAGAAAGAGTGCATAATACTGAATCTGGCTTAAAAAAAAAAACTAAAAGATATACTTATTAAGACTGCCTCCTGTGAGGGTTGAACTCACGGCCTTTGGTTTACGAGACCAACGCTCTACCACTGAGCTAAAGAGGCTACGCTGAGAGCGCCGCCAAATGACTTATACAAGCTAACGCCCAACTGAGAGTGGCGCAACATTTGATAACGCAAACAGGAGAGAAAGAGAAGGCTTGAGGGTTGTTAGAATTATTAGCAAGCAGATCGAGACACATTTTCAATTCTGTTTAAAAGAGTATATTCTTCAATTAATTTAAAGGTGAAATTACATCTACTAGTATTATTATTTCGCACGTTTACTTTATTTTACACCAATGTTTTACTGCAAATTTAACGATTTGCAGGGTTCACAAGGAAAGTTAGTCTTCGAATAATGTTTACAAACGAATAAGTCTAGTAACAAGATGTTTGTTTTGTTCTTGTACATGCGTATTTTTTTACGACAGCTTCAATTCAATGTGAACTGTTTTACAAAAAGTGTAATACAGAGCAAAAAATAGTGTTCTGAATCTGCCTCCTGTGAGGGTTGAACTCACGGCCTTTGGTTTACGAGACCAACGCTCTACCACTGAGCTAAAGAGGCGATGGGGTGATCGTTGCCAAATACGCTATCGGAAATAACACTGTGAGTTTTGCAAAGAGAGTGAGAATAAAAGCGGTTAGAATTATGAGCAGCTGACCAAGATCGTCTCTTTCATATTGTTTAATAAATTGTATTTAGCTTATATATCGCTTACTGTTTTTGCAGAAAGCGATCGTAACGATGAAAAAATGTAAAAAATTATATACAATTTTAGCTAAAATATTCTATATCCTTTCTTACCATTTTTCAAATATAAGTCTAGCTGAAACAAAGTTAGAAGGCCTATTTGTGTAGCACAAATAATTATATTTATCATTCGATTTAGACGTTACTATTACTGTAAAAAATAATATTTCTAATTGCCTCCTGTGAGGGTTGAACTCACGGCCTTTGGTTTACGAGACCAACGCTCTACCACTGAGCTAAAGAGGCTACGTTCTTGCCGCTGCCAAAAGGTACATTCGAAATCAACGCTGACAAAAACGAGAGGGAGCGGTAGAACAGAGAGGATGCGCACGCGCAATTAGAACATACTGAATTGTAAAATACTATGAATCTAAATTATACAATAATTCGCAAATATTCATAAAAAAAATAAAGTGGTAATACATAAGTTGTTCAACAAAATAATAGAATTTTCTTCTGCAAATAATTACTTAATTACTTGGATGTTATCTGCTTGGTACGTTAAGATAAGATACGCCTCTAATTATCTGACTATAATTGTTTTCAGCAAACGCACATATAAGGGCTATTAACTAATAGGCCACCTATTTTCTAATTGCAATATGCATTAGACAGTTAATATGTGACCATCCATCATTATGCCCGACCGACCACCACACGCTGTTTCTGTTTGCAGTGTCTCCTGGTGTTGACCAAGGCTCACAGTAACATCACTCATTGTCAGAAGGACATACACACATTCTGCATTATGTGTGTGCCACAAAGCGGAAATGCTTTGTGGCAGCTCCAAATGAAAGTATTTCCCTTTTTGCGGGCCCCAACATAAATTCAAATTTCTCCCGACCTCAGTGGACAAACTACAAGCCATTTTCTGTCGACCGGCCTTGGCTTTGTTTCAACTTGAGCAGCCAATGACAAATTCACTTGTCACACAACACAATTGCGGTGAGTGATGGCGCCTCAGTGGATGGGATAGCAGTGAAGAACGCTATCCAACAGATGTCTGCGATATGCGAGTGACAATTCTATTAGTAACAAATTGAACAGGCCAAGCCACAGCCACAAACAAGACGGAAGAACAAAATTCACGTAAGAAAGTATTATATTTTATTCTGTTTCTACCCATTTTCGAAAACGATCTTCTTAAGAAGAACTACTATCTCTTTCGTATATTAATTAAAAGTAATTTATATATTTTATACCTGCACTAAGTTTGACTGAGTATTAATGAGTATTATGTCTCAAATAAATAATGCATACACAATATAAGGAATGTATTTTTTGTAGTGTAAGTCAGAACTTGGGCAAGGTCAAAACAAGTGGCGGTGGGGCACGCAAACGAGCCATAAACACCCGGCATAACTAGAGGCCATAAAGGAGGGGTCCTGAAACACCATGTCGGTGTATAACCATCCTGGGCGTATACAATGATAAAATCGGAATATGGTACAGGTAATTCTCGGCCGGGGAACAATATATCACAGTGTCGATAAGGGCAGCTCCCTTTACGCGTTGGTTGATAAAAACTATTTATTTCATTTATTTTCGACTAGCTATAAGTCATGGTCTTTAACCCGCATAAACTTCCCTTGGAGCTCTACCCTCGCTGGCTAAGTGATTTACGCAACGGGTTTGGACAAATTAATTGCCACTAATCAAGTGATTTGAATTTTTCATGCAAGCTTCTCGTAAAAGGGGTACCCGTGTTCTTCCTCAACTTCCCATTAGGAGGCAGCATAAAACAATTTATGGTATTTTATAGCAACACTAATTGCACGCAAGTGCGAGCCTGATTAATTGCTGTCAAAACGGAAATTAGGAAGAGGACTGCCACATGTTTATTGATTTTCAGGTCGTCCAAACAGACTTAAGTGTATACATCTGTGATAAATGAAGCTAAGCAGAAGCGGGCAGAATTTATTACCAAACTCACAGCCAAAAACAGGCGAAAATTAAGGAAAATGGCCCGAGAAGCACGCCCAAAATCGTTGGGCCAAGAAGCTAATTTATCGCAAGCTGCCCGACGAGTTGTGACCTTTGGCATATGCTTTAAGAAATAACCCACCGCCCCCAACTACTATTGGCTGAAATGTTCAGATGGCTGTGGGTTTGCATCTTCATTTCGGGCTTGATTTTTTGAGATCTGGCCAAACTGTCGAAATTCCTCAAGCGGCAATACCCATTCCTGATTAAAATATTTGCGGTTTGTGAGCCAGTTACGATTGGTTAGGCAGGGTGTAGGCAAGGTCCTTGAATCAGTCAAGAGTTCGGCCTAATTTCACTATTTTTAAACCCCTATTAAATGCTTTAACTTCCAGATGGTTAAATTCAAATTAAACGCCTTTCAACAGCTAATATAATTTGGTAATGTATATTTATTTATGGCTGGCCGTTAATCCAATTGCTAAAATAATCAAAAGTCATCTGAAACAAATTAAACGCCCTCTCCGCAGGATGTCCCTGAAAAGAGATAGCATTACGGGCCAGAGCGGGATGGCCAGCTCACTTAATGAGGCACGAAAAACAATTTTACAAAAGCTGCGGAAACTGGACGAGCCAAATTACCATAAAGAATGCATGAAATTTGCAATTAATAGACCAGACTCTAGGGGCAAAGGAGGCGTAATTAATTGAAGAAAAAATAAACAAGAAGCGGAAATAAAACTAAGAGGCGGTGGTCGTTGTTTTTGGCCTTTGTGGTTCCTCTTCTGGTTGTGGCATTGGATCTGGCTCTAGATCTCTATTTTTCCCCAAAGTGCCAATCGCAGAACAAAGTCGCCTGCCACTCAGTCAGTCAGCTAGTCAATCAGTCAGCACGCTCTCCACATTCACACATATTTGAATAATGAAATTACCTGCGATGCTTTCAGTAGTTCTTGTCTTTTGTGTGGCGGAATAAAAATGAACAAAAAGCGCAAAACAAGCGACCAAAACACCAACACAGGACTTGAAGCGGCCGGCAGGACATGGTCGGTGTGTTATGGACGCGCCACAGGACCCACACTATCATCCACACCCACCACACCACCACACATCCCTCAGCCATTGTGGTTTTGCTTTGTGCCATCGAATAGCAATGGCTTTGTGCCTGTGTCAGTGAGTGTGCGATGGTGTAGGTGTGTGCGGCACTTGTAACATTTTAGTTTTTCAATGGATTACGGAACAAAGGGATGCTATGCTTCTCGCCAGCTCAATCTACAAACTAATTTCCTTTGATATACAGCTTTCATTTGTATCCTTCAAAAATGGCGAAAAATCGGCAAAACATGACACATATAATATAAATATAAATTTGCATGACAAATTATAAAAAATGTCAAAATAACGTCTTTGTGGGGTTGATTGTGTCTATATTTTAAAGTACTAACATAAGTTAAGTCAACTTAATATGTTGATAATGAATGCATTTATATCGTCAAGTGCATATTAAAATATCGCCACTAAATGTGGCTGTTTTATGCATTGTAAGAGGTTGTTTCTTAATAAAAGTATATAAGAATGTTATGTTTATGAATGACCTT
The DNA here is from genome assembly GCF_016746395.2 of Drosophila simulans. Taxonomy (NCBI): domain Eukaryota; kingdom Metazoa; phylum Arthropoda; class Insecta; order Diptera; family Drosophilidae; genus Drosophila; species Drosophila simulans. The sequence goes on from NC_052523.2 coordinate 5,369,025, forward strand.
AATCATTTTTCCACCCAACGCTTAACTCTGAGCTAAGAACGTAATTTCACTATATTTCCTTCAAAACTGTAATGGGTTTCATGGAAAATGCTTGCATGCGTAGAAATCCGAGCGGAAGGCTACATCTACCATGATAATGATGACGAGGTTAAGGCCAACATTTGCCATCCTACAGCAGCAGCAGTCGGAAAATTGCTACGCATACTGGCAGCGAACATAAATATTGGCAATAATGCTGAGGACCGTGCCAGGTCATATCGCCCGGCATTGTTATAACTAACCGAGCACACAGGACATGGACACAGAGTGCAGACCCACAGCCGCTGGCGATTCCCTGAGACGTCTCTGCTGCCGTTCTAATAAATTCGATTAGTTTCTCGTTCACGAGCACACACTCACGTATCGGACGTGAATTATTGATTCGTCCTTCGGCTCTCATAGCTTCATTAATAATTTCTCGATGGCATTTAAAAGAGGAGAAACTTTGCGACTGAAACAAGAGCCGCGGGCGGAAATTTTAATGAAAAAACCAAAGCGTAATCGACTTTAAGCCCGGCAAAATGCCATCGACAGCAGAGTTTTTGTTCCTTGGTTGGCAAAAGAATGAAATTCAATTGGAATAAATGGCAAGCGACAATGCGAAAAAAACCTCAAAAAGGCTGCAGCTTTTCCATACAAATAAAAGTAAGTAACAACAAAAATCGCAGTCTTTAACGAACGTGGAGAAAAACCGCCGGTCTAAATAAAATGGCTGTCAGGGGAAACGGAAGCGGAAATCAGTCGCATTTAAATTTGTCGAAAAGGAAAGAAGAGAAAACCAGAAAGGCAGCTAGCATTGGCAAGCCGAAGCTCATAAGTCCTTGCAGTAAATATTTATTAATAAAAAGCTATTGTGGATCAAAACACTATATGATCAAAGAAACAATGAACCTTTCATATCTTTTCTAATATTGTCAAATCATATTTTGCAGTTTCCTTTGGCAGCTTGTGATATAGATGCCCAATTTTATTTAGGTTAAAAATAAAATTTTAAGTTATCAAAGAACACTAAATTATATTATTATTCCTAGACATCTATATATCGACAAGACTCTTGATACTTATCAAGAATATACATCGTTTTTATGTTAGCAGCCATCTACTTCACTGCGTTGCCAACTTATGACTCAAATCAATATACCCTCGGCAAGGGTATACAAAGGGCACTGTTGTGTTAGCAGCCAGCAAATTAGCTTTGAGGGCCCAAAAAGGGGCATGACCGCTGTGGGCGGGGTAGCCTAACTGCCAATTGGCATGAAAACTCAGGAAAAATCAGAGCAAATTAAAGTGAGAAATCCAAACGAAGTCACGAAGCCATGAGAAGGCTTCTTCGCAAAATGAAAATCCAAGAAGCCAGAAACACAGGCACACCACCACTCACATAAAGAAGACAGGGGGATAAAATAAGAGACCGCAATCTCCTTGTGCTCTACAATTTATAACGTAAAACACATAAATTACGAATTTGTCACAAGAAATGTTTCTCTGTTAGCCGCTTTAACGGTATTTTGCAGCAGGCAAATGAATATAAATCACAGCGCCAAAAAAAAGTGAAGGCAAGCTTAAAAACACAGAACAAGTGAGAGTCTTATAAAGGGAATTATTAAGGCCGTCAACGGGGCGTATGAGTAATGTTGAGCCTCAGCTCTGCCTGCAAACGGAGGCATCGTGTAATCCCCTGGCTTATCAAAAGTAAACAACGTTCTAATGTTTAAAACTGAAAGTTGTTTAAACGAAAGCGAACTTATCGCTATAGGTGTTGAACAATCGTTGCGCTCAGCTATAAATATAATCAAATTGCTTTTTCACTGAATATATTTTTCAATTTCGTTTTAAATTCTATGAAATAAAACAGATATGCATATTCTACATCAACATCATAAGACCAGCTAGAAACTATCTGAAGCACCTGCCACCGACCGAGTTTCCGCACTCTAGTTTCAATTGCTCTTGCCCAACTTTTTGTATTTCGTTAAATTTACCATGCTGCTTAGGTCACTTGCGAAGCGAACTTTCCGCCTGAAGGACGCTGGAGAAAAGTCGACTGATTGCTCTAAAAAAATAGAAAAGAAGATGGGAAAAACAGAACAGAAAAGGGGCCTGCCATCATCTACAGATAAGTTCACTTGCTGACAATCAAATACCTGACCTCTGCGAAATATAGTATATACTTCCCGATTCCCTTTCTTGCTCTTAGAATCGAATCGCATTTGCAATTTTCCACACGTTGCACTCTCTGTGCTATCATATGTTCATACCACTGCTTACAAATAATGTCGCACTTGGATTCAGTAGATGATAATGTAATTAAAATGTCATTTGCCATGGCAAACAAGTGATATACATTCAATTATCGGCGAGTGAATTCGGTAATGGAATTTAAGCTACGTTCGAATTGAAATTCGATTATTTCTCGCAAATATTTAATTAAATTCATTCGTTTCTCACCGGATGAAATATTCCATCCGCAGTTATCAATGCCGCCAGCAAATGACTGCCGACGGTGAGGCAAATAAAAATGTATATATATACATATAAATTCAATCAGTTGACCGACCTTACACAGTGGCCAACGGTTAAATGAAGTATACGCCACGGTGGCCCAGCACAACAATGTAGACTGAAGCGAAAAATAAACAGAGAAAAGGCAACAATAAGCACTTTTAACTTTGATGTTTGATTTCGGAGCAATTTGCAAAGTCAAACAGACCCAAACGGCGCATTTCACCACCGACACCGATGGTCGGCCAACAACAGCCACAATATGTAGTACACAATATATATATATACATATAATACAGCAGCTCCATTTATTGACTTTTTCCAGTCCTCCAAAGTCCTGCGGGAAAGTTCCTTGCAGTAGTCGTCATAAAGCGCACGCAGTCAGGAGGTTGAAATTTATGAAATTTTAGGGACTCACGCAGACCAGGCCAAGGACCAATAAATCATTTAATGTGATCCCGCAGGACGGCAGGCGATTCAGGTAAAGGCTGAAACTGCGCAGGGCCCACCTGATGTTCACATCAACGTGTTCCGGCTGCCCTGGGAGGTTGGGCAAAAAAAATTAAATATATTTATATATATCAGGGAAATAAAGACCTGAAATTTCCGTCTGCCGGTGTGGTACTGCATCAATAATGATGTTTATGGGCTTATCAAAGTGAAATATATATTCGCACTCCAACTAAATTATTCAATTAGCAGTCGCCGGACGAGGCCAACGCTCCATTTCCATTTCCATAGTCAATCAATAAGTGGGAGCATCTGCTTATCGGGGCGGAGCAGTCGGGGTCACCAAGGAGTGACCTTCAAACATCCTTTCACACATTTTCCCTCGACGGGTGCGGTGCGCACAGCTCTGTGATATTTTTTAAATGCCTCGCATTAAGTATAAAAAATGTAATAGGTTTCCTTTATGGGTCGCACGCCTGGACGATGTTCAGGGTTTTCCCGCCGACGACAGAAAGTACATATATATTGTATATAAAAGGGGTTGCTCGAGGGACTGGGCGGGTTGATACAAATTTCAACATTTTTTATGACAGCATTCGAATCGATAAGCAGTTTGAAGCCTTTCAGATTTCAATTGTTTCGCTTCGCTTTATTGTCGCCGGCGAAATTTTTTATGATAACCAAATTCATTTCGGTGCCATCAAAAATGAATGAAATGGTTTCGAAGGGGGTAGAGTACTTTTCAGAGACAAGCCTCCATTATGGGCCGTAAAAGCTGGAAAAACACTGTGCAGAATGGGGGAAGAACGCAATTATTAGCTAGGCAAATGCATCCTGGCCCAAAGGAACCATAAAATGCCCAACCGAAAGCCGAAAACAAAACTTGCCCAATGGCCAGTTTCCGCCTGCCTGCTCTCGCCTCCATTTATTATAAACTTCATCTGCATATTTGGTTATTTTCATGACTTTTAAGTCGCCGTAGACCGCCTCCAAGTGGCCCGGCTCAAATAATTTATTAATGCACAAATGCCGCTGCCAACTTTTTAATTTTTATTATTATTGCAGGCGGTTGAAACCGCGCAAAACCAAAAGAGACATGCGGAAGGTCAGAACAGAAGGGGCGGAAGAAAACCAAAGAGGCTGAGAAAAATGGCTAAGTAATATTAAAAATCAAGATGGCAAAATGAATGAGGGCCCAAAAGAAGTTTGGATGTTCTGGGATGCCCTTTTATAAAATGTAGGAAAATACATCAATTAAAAAAAAAACTAATTAAAGATCTGCCAAATAAATTCGCTTTAATGGAGGAACTTTTTTTAGGGGTCGAAAAACTCGGCAAATAGTTTGTAAGCTGCCCAAAACTTGTTTTTCCCCCCTGAAAGGCAACATAGTAAAGCTCACTTCTCAGACTTTCCAAGAAGCTATTCGATTTTATCGATCAATAAAAATTGAAAGAATGCAAAGACGTCGCACAAAGGTATTCACTTCAAAGTTCCACGGAAAATGGTTTCTGCATCTTTCTCCTCGGTTGCGCAGTCAACATTATTCGCCATAAAATCGAGACATTAATCAGTGATGCCATTTGGGACTCCATTACGGGCAGCATTGGGACCAAATACCTTCACAATCGAGCACGAGGCTGTTAAATATCCAGTGAAATCGTCTAATTAATAGATATACTACCGTCCTGAGTTGCCGATCCGAAGGCGAAAAGGAGGAGAAAGTGAAAAGCGAGCTGGCCGAGACGGACTTGAGGTCCTTGCCTAATCCTCGGCTACTTATGGCCCGGCTTGAACGTCTTTCGGTTCGCTTTGGCTGGTTTTTAGGGCTTTGTGCTCCCTCAACACGGTTTTGTGGCCCAGGGCTCTTGAAATTAGCGCGTCCGCCGTCCAAGGACGAGTCCAGCCACCCCCTTGCCCCTAATCCCACCCAGCGGTCAGGCTGTCATATTGATTTTTCGCTTTTTGGCCAAACTCTGTGAGAACGGACCTGGCATCATAATTGAGGCCGCAATCTGCGTCGTGCTGCGCTAATTAATTTTTATTGGCTTTAAAGAAAATATTTCAAACCATTTCTTCAGGCAACTCAATGTGTTCGCTGTCCTCTTACAAATTTAAATTTATTAGAGGTGAACTGAAAGTTTTGTTCAAAGCCAGAGATTTACTCTGACTCTTTCCCTCTTGGAAAGACAGCGAAATGTAAAATTGGATTTCGTTCATATCCTTTCCATTTTGGCAACGTGTCAAGGACAAGTTAAATTTGTAGAATTTCACTCGACGGCCGAAAAGAAACCTTAAAACTTAGAGGCAACTTTTCCAGCAACTTTATAGTTAGATTAAAAGCATTTCCCAACAGAATGGGAAACTTTCTCCTCCGTCTGGCTGTATCTATATACAATTGTAGGTGGATGAGTATTTGTGTGCTTTATTCCTGTGTGTGGTAAACAGCCAGAAAGTCGATTTGGTTGGCAGACAAAATGGAAGTGGTGACTAGATGAAACAAACCACTGCCGCCGGCAATAAAAATCTATTACATTTTGCGAGACACAACTTTGATTTTACGAACTGTCAAGCTACACAGATACACAGATACCCAGATAGTCACGAAAGGACCTAGATTCGCACACATCTCATACATATTTATGTATCTGAGTGCCGCTGCGGGTAAAGTGAAATAAAAATCGACGCTTCAAACTTTTCTGACGAGCTCAAAGCATATGCATTGCTTTTATGGCGCATCGCCAAAGGACATGATGGATGCTCATCTTCCTGAGGTATTCCATGTATAATGTAATAAACATTAGGCACTCCATGCCAGGTTAAATTCGCTCCAAACATCAAAGGCGAAAAGTTGATGGGAAATTTGGTATTTCAAAAACACTTGCGTGCCTAAGTGGGTATAAATATTATTCGGTAATGGAAGTCAAAATGCTCTGATTAAATATTTTTGGAGTAGTTTTAGCCAAAGCGGCTTTAGACTTACATATATTTATGTATATCCATGTTTCAAGCATACATTTACATAAGTCCTCGTGCAGAGGTCAAGAGTCAGCTCTTCCAATTCATTTGGGTTGGGAGGAGCTCTTGAAAATCTATTTTCCTTTTGTTAAATGGCTAAAGAGGCATTGCGATGACTGAAATTTTGAAAAATGAACAACAAAGTTGGTGGAAAATATACAAAGTCGCTGATGGAAAAAATGAAGTTAAAACTTCGACGTTGTGGGAATAATTTGTAGAGCGCTTGCTGGGATCATGGATGAAAAAGAAAAGTTTTTAATTTGTTCATCATGCCGACAAACTGAATTATCATTCAACGCGCTGGCGGTGCTGATATCGGATTATCCTCATAATGGCCAGGAATTCAATCCAACTTGTGTTTCTTTTTAATGCCATCATGTGCAGAGAGCGCAAAATCACATGAATGGCGCAACTTTTCGCGGCGTTTATGTAAAATTTTGAGTTAATTAGTTTGATTTCATGCTTCAAGTGCCGAGCACCCACTACGGATTGCCAATTCCATTTGCCAACTCATTAAAACTTGGCCAAGTTCGCTGGCTCCCCAGTTGCGCAATGATGCCTCGGCAAATTGCAAACGCTTTCTGTGGGGACTTTCCCAAATGAATGTCAAAACAGAAAGCATATCTGAATTGGGACCTGTGAGTTGTCCCTGGGGCTCATCTTATCAACACAAATTGACTGGCAAAGTCCTTTGCTGGCGAGCAGAAGTTATCAATTAGTTCCGCCAAGGCTTAATAAACCGTGCCATTCTAATTAAAAAGTCGAAAAGTTTAATGTTTTTTGGGTAGAAGGTTAAACTATAAATAAATATCTTAGAAATACATAATTTCTTGTCTTAAACTGAGATAGATTTCATTTAATTACTGTTCACTGCAGCTGCAATTTGAATTCCGGAACATGAGGGAAATTAAAACATGATGGACGACAAGCTGAATGTGAGGTTTTTCTCATTTAGCAAGGTTGCGAAATGAACGCGCATGAAAAACTTAACAACTGAATCAAGTGGAGAACTACATGACAGCAATGTAAATGCGATATGTAACATGTAATTTCATTGCGCCGACCATGACAATGGAGGATGGTGACGGCGATGATGACGATGTGCTGGTGATGATGGTGGTGGTGCTGACAAGGATGCGGATAATTGTAAAATACCAACCGTAACAAACGAGGATGCCCGTGTCAATGTCAATGTACAGAGCACTGAATTCACAATACTCGGCCACCGACATGTGGCTCTGATTAGTGCGGTTCAGCGACATCAGCAATCAATTTTAATGCATGTCAGCGCCCAGGATGCGTGTGAGTGTGTGTGTGAGTGAGTGAGCAAGGACACGGCCGTAATTATGAGCCCATCAACGCAGTAGTGGCCTGCTGGCTGTTAATAATTCTCGATTTCCCGATGCCGACAGACTCGAGGAGCCTAAGCCTGGGAGGATGCCAGAGGAGGTCCTGCGTCTCCGTTCCATTCCATTTCATCAACGGCCCCAATCGCCGCCTGGGAACAATTTGAGCGAAACTTGGCTGGCATCCGAGGACTGAGCTCAGCTCCCCTGAGCTGACAATAAATATTTTCGCTGTGCTGACAGGCTGAAAATCAATACATACTTTTAGGACAACACTCTCGCAGATACACACAAAACTTGGGTATACATTCTCATTCGGCACTGCAAGCGCTGTGAAAACCGAAATACCCAACGAATTGCATCCACTCAACAGCAAACAAACTGTGCACAAGTGAAATAAATTTAATTGCGTCACAAGGACACAGACAACGGTAGCCGCAAATTCTAAATGAATAAGTCCAGAATGGCCATACGTTTTGGATGGTCACCAAATGGAGCGGCAGCCAGAGGTTGTTGAATGCAGATAATACACAGGCATTTGAATAATTTGCTAAATTAGGAAGAACTGGAAGAATTTAAGGCACCTACGACTGCAGTTCTTGTTTCACTGAATTTGGATTCAGTAAAAGAATTTGCTCTAATTACTTAGCTAGAAGCGAAGGACTTGTATCTGAAAAATACTTTAAAGTTGCCTCTCTCCTTTGTTACTTTGCAAATAAAGTGCTAATCAATTTCGACTGAGGGTTGGCTTATCATCGTAGAAAGCTTTACAAATGAAGTAAAATACATGCAAAATTCCCAGAAAAGTCAGTTTACCTAAAGAGCTCCTATATTTCGGTTATTGAAAAATAAATCAATTGGACTCTAGAGAATCTCACCTGAGTGCTATCCCAACTGTCACTCTGCCACTTCCTTCATTCGGACTTTTAGCCCCCAAAATACCCAACTCAATTTTCAATCTAATACGACAAAATTTAAAAAAAAAAAAAAAACTGGGTGAGGAGAGGCGAACTAAAGGGTCCTGGAATGGAGGCGAACGAAACCAAAAGTAATTTCGCCAACACCAAATCTGTGGCATATTACACAGGACACAGGCGAAAGCTGCCAAGAGAAATCTGATCCACTTAGTTGCCAAGAGAAAGCAATAAATTCTTATGAAAACAGTTGAGGAGCGGCGACACGTCCCTGTACAAAATGAATTGAACTTTTGGTCAACGTGGAAATTGCACTAATATCTGGCCCAACAACCAACCCACTGAACAGATGAGCCCCAAGTTCTGGCCTTAGGAGGAAACCAGTTCCCATGCCTTTTCAATATTTATGAGTGGGGACGCGAGGAAACTTTGCAGGGGGGAAAAGTGGTGAAGCCCAAAATCAAATAAGCTCGACCTATAGGCTCTGAATGAAAACAAAGTGCAAAGAAGTCGGCCTTTTTATGTGTGAAGTCCCGCAAGGACACTTAGACCACACAGAGCTCATAAATTTCGGGCCAAATTCTAGCTGGTTGCTGGAAAGCTTTAAGACAGCAAGTGCAATGGAAAAAACTAAAACACAGGTTGAGGCTAGTCGGACATACACATGGGAAAAAGACAAAGCTAAAAGATGTTTTTCATATAAGTAAATCGTGTATGTTTCAGCATGAGTTGATAGTTTTGAACACCTTATAAATGTAAAAAACATTTAGATATTAGACCATCTATTGATGAATATCGAAACTGAAAGAGGATTTGCAAATCTGCAATATAACAATAGAATTCTATATGGCTTACAGCTTTAAGAAGCCCAAGCTAATGTCAGATTTATTTATAATAAAGTATTTAAGTAATTTAGACTTCATATTATATTGGTATACAAAACCAAAAAAATCCACATGGTATATAAATTATTTATATATTTAAATCCATTCGAGGTAATTGGATATATTAAATTTTCTTGTATTTTACTTTTCAGTGCTGCTTCATTTTACCCATAAGATAGTCGTATATGCCCCGAACTAAGACTTTTGTGGAGCTCTTAACCAAGTTCTCAGCATCTTTCTTCACATTGTCAGGAACGGCATCAGCGGCCTTCTTTATTGCTCCTAAAATACCCCAAACTCCTCCTTGGGCTGGCACTCCATCGATGACCATAGTCTTCCTTTTAAAATCATTGACTTGTGAATTCAATTGAGCCTCTCTCAACACATTCGATCCCCCCTGGCCCTTGTATTTATCATAAATTCCGATGACTTCATAAGCAATATCCACCTGAGTGTTGGCATCCGCAGATTGCTGACTTCGAATCTGAAGTTGCTGGAGCCGGTTGCGATCTGCATCCAGCATTCTAGCACTTCCGTTTCCTGTGAGGCAGAAGAGCACTGCCAGGACGAAGCTGAAATTTGAGCCAAATTATTACTTTTTGTGAATTCAATATTAAACTTCACTTACCTTAGGCGGATGGCAAAATACATCTTCACTTGAGCTTTTATGGTGAACTGATAAATCCAGACATGGAAAAGTTTTCTTTTATAAGCAGCCATGAAAAGCGGAGCTATCTGCAGTTATTGTGCAGGGATTCTGGGAACTCTCTGCAACTGATAAGTTTACTTCTTTCTTTACTGACATATTGCAAAGTGCATGGGATTGAGTACTCATCATGGAATTGATAACATTAAAATTGATAACATTACATTATTTTAATTCTTGGAAGGAATCAACAACAGTGCTTTCTTATCGGTTGTTGTGTTAACACTTTTATTTTAACAGACAGAGTTCACATTGATCCACAATAATTTAATAACTAAAGCTATGATATACATATCTTACTTATAATTTAAGCTAAATCGCATTTGAAAGTATAGTATGTTTCTTTTTCCTGTGCACTCCTGGCTTTGCCAAGGACCTTTGCAGCCTGTAATTGAAATTCAGTGTTTGCGTCACGACACAAAACTTAAACAAAACAAGAGACAAAAAGTCAGCGGCAAGCCGAGTTGGCAGCCCACGAGAAGGACATTAAATTAAGTCTCCTGCCAGGATGATCAAAGTTTCCCAACCGCACTGTTGCGCTACCTTGAGTTTGCATATGTGTGTTTTTGCCCTTTACATGCGCTTAAGGAGGAGCCCATTGTTGGTGTAATAAAATGGTGAAGGGCAAAGCCAAAACAGTAAGTCGACATGCAAAAAGGATACACGTTATAAAAAGCGCATAAACTTTGCCGAAAGTGACAAACAAAGAGGCCCACCTACATACACTGAAATCATGGGGGCATTCGCAGTGCGGAATGGGGATGCCAAACAAAAGGTAGGCGAAATTGAAGTCGACTTGATGGGCTGTAAATGGCAAACTTTTCTTTTCGCTTTTCCGGCCTCCGTATTTTTATCCGCACAGGTGCTAAAACTTTATCACAATATGCGTGTGGCAAGGGAACCTCTCGAAAGGAGTCGAAGATAGGACAATTTAGGGAAGGAAGCGTGCCGAAGTATCTATCCGTATTCACTGTAGCCCCAACGTTGTGCCTTATCTTTGCATTTGAATTAGACTCCTGCTCATAAACAAACGAAATTGAATTTTCTCCGACAGCAGTTTTGCTCGGGTGGGGAAAACAGTTTTTGTTGCTTTTGCTTAGTTGTACCCATATTTAAGTTAATGGAATGGTCCTTCCTGGAATCCAAACGAGATACGACCTCTTAGTTAAGGAAAGTTTTAAAACATATATTCAAAAAAAACATCGTTTCTATTCATGTTGAATAGAAATTACAAAAATGCTTAACTCGTTATTCCTCCTTCCTACATTCAGTGGGCTAAATGATTTTTCCTCCATTCCATTCAATCCCATGTAGTGGCTTTCAGCCAAAAACTGCAAAAGTGTCGTTATTTCTTTAAATTTCTTTCAAGCCGAGAAAGTTGGAAGCACTTAGTAGCCAAGCCTTTAAGGCCACGCCAAAAGTTTCGCCCATGTTCCTGGCTTGCTGGCAGTGGGTAACATGTTTTGGGCCATGTAAATAGTTGAGGGTCATGCCATTGAGCAGGGGAATGCTGAGAGGATATCCTAGCCGCGCCCATCAGCAGGATGCGTATCCTGTTTTGGCAGTCGACATCGCAGCAGCTTGTGTGCGAGTGCCTGCAGGATATTTCATATTGAAGAGCAGAGCTCAGCTCGGCTCGGCTTGGCTCAGTTCGATTCGGGTTTAGCTGGCTGTCTGCAGGGGAAAAACACTTGACAAGGCAAAAATGCAGATTTTATTTTGTGTGCCACGTTGTCACATGATAATCAGGGCGATATAGGCGATAATGTAAGAGCCTACACATGACAACAGGATACAGCCGAGAACCCTTGTAAGCACGTCTTAGCAAAGGGCGCAGGCAGAAAAAAGGACATCCTACGCAGCAGGATGGCTTTTTGCTGCCCATGGCTGAATTCCACATAAGACATTATTAGGAAGTCTGTCTGCTGGTGTTGGGGTCTTGACTTCTAATCCATTCCTGGCTAACTGCGATGCAAGGCTGAAAAGTTGCTGGGTAACATATACTTTCGTATTTTCCACCGTACGAGCTTTATTTGCATGTTGTGCTTTTACTCCTAGTGACCCAGTTGTTTAGCTGGCCAAAAAGTGCTCGTCAGTGCGGTTAAGTCCACCGGATTCCAACTGGTCGAGGGAAAAACTGCACAAAATTTACAGCATTCAGCAACATAAATTTGTCATTTTACATATTTTAGGCAACTTAAAACATATCATTTTGTAACATTATAATTTCAAAAGTTTCAGCTATAAAATCAAACTATTTGAGCTATTTATACCACTGTAATTGAAGCATGTGTTCACTGCAGTTGACACTTCGATAAGCAGGTGTTAGCCTCGATGTGTTTAGCAGTTGTTATTCAATTTAATTTTGTGCTCCGAGCCCCGGATCCTGATAATGTGTTTGTGTTGGTCTGTGTATGTTGGCTCTCGGGCTAGCATTTAATTAAACAAATTGCCAGCAGCAGCAGCGTTGACGAGTTCAGTAAACAGGATGGGAAGGAGGATGGGGGAAGGATCAACTTTACGACACATTCAGAAGTCAAATGCCACAGCTGATGGCGTTGATGAAGAGGGCACACACTAGTCCTCCCTCACCCACAAGGATGTCCTGTGGCAGCCGGAGACGCCCACACTACGTGGAAGGTCCCTGTCAGACGCTTTCGACACTTGCATGTTAATTACTTTCCACATGCCTTGTTTCGACCAGACAATCAAAAACTTTCGTCGGCCGAAAACGAGTTTGTGTAGAATACCGGAAAAAGTCTTTTACCCACAAATAATAATTGCAATCGCTTTCTCGAACAAGATTCTTCCATAGTCCAGTTTTGTTTGGGTGTTGATTGAATTCAAAACAAACTTTGGTCAGATTGAATGAACAAAGTTCGCCTTGCTCCTTGTCTGAATTTTTAAATCAACATCTTACGATATAATCTGAGTGCATATTTTTTACAAGGTTATGTGTAAAATGCTCAACAGAAGATATGAATATGCACTTTATGGAAATTTTCTCTCTGATAATAATCATGTAATCATGCACAGGTGTATGTTTACGATTTCCATTACGTTGGATGAGTATTAACTAATTCACCTTCTGGGATTAAAATACAAAAACGCTAACACTTTAATGTTTATGCAATCCATAAATTCACTTTCAGTGGGGAATTTATTTATTATTTATTATATTAGAAGAAAGCTGTCCACGATTTCAATGGTTTCGTTCTGTGGTGGTGGCTGGAAACCAGCTAGTGAATAGGCTTGCAAGACTTGCACCGAGTTCGGTAAAGAATCCAGTTGCCACGCTCTTTGCAGCCGGAGACAGAGTCTTCTTAAAGATCTTCCTAGCACCACCTTGACTGGGTACTCCATCGACCATGATTCCTTCCGTATGTCTACTTATGAATCTGTCAATTCTCGCCCTTTCATCTGGTCTCAAACTAGGAGCCATGCGATTGTATATGGTAAGTAGTTCCTGGATTCTGTGGATTTTGGTATTGTCGTCCAAGGAGGTTCGCATAATTTCAGCAACCCTACGACTGTCACGTTGACGTTCTTGATTGGAATATGCCGAGCATAGAGTTCCAATCAGGAGCAGTGCGAAACAGCTGAAAATTTAGTTAGAAATAATTAGTTCAATTCTAATAAAATACGCAACGCCACTTACATCAAAGCAGTTTTAAAATTCATTTTGTAAGGACTTTATGGAATGCAAGTGCAAGCCGAACTGACAATCCTGAAGCCAAGAATCACAATTTATAGACACCGATGGCTTCCATCTTCTCAACGAGCCAATCACTTTTAAAAATAAGATTTATTCTCAGTAAATTGTTTTAATCTTTATATGGATTTTCTTGTATTCTCGGAATCATGACCTTCATTACGCAGCATATACTGCAAGCGAGTTCATCCACTGCAAACAACAAATTTATTGTGTGTTGAGTTGAAGTGCGTTATCGAAAAAATCGATTGCACCAATATTTTTAGAACTTTGAATGCAAAATTCAAAATGGCGAAAAGGAAATAACAAAAAAACTACACAATTTTTAGAATCATCTTCTCAAAGTGATGATTATGCAACTGGAATATTTTATTTGGGCTTGAGCTTACAACATTTTAATCTATTGTTTCTCAAAATCCATTAGTCCTGGATGGTGATTATCCAGTGAAGAGTCTGGAAAGGCTACCACCGAGCTCTTCAAAGAATCCAATTGCAAGGCCTTGTGCAACTGGAGATAGGATTTTTCCGACGTACTTGGTCTTTCGGCCCCCCTGACTCGGAACTCCATCGATTAGAATTTCATCCGTATGCTCCTTAATGGATCTTTCAATACGCTCCCTATCTTCAGGGGACAACGAGGGAGCCAGGCGCCTAAAGATGTCAAGCAGCTCTTGGGTTCGATTGATCTTCGATTCGTCGTCCTTGGAGGTTTGAAGAATTTCTGCAACCCTAAGGCTGTCCGATTCCCTTTCCTCATCAGAATAGCCCAAGCAGAAAGGACTAATCAGGAGCAGGGCAAAGCACCTAGTTAGTTGCCCAAGAAATGTTATTAAGTTTTAAGTATTTTTTAAAGTAAGCAATACTTACAGTAGAGAAATGGAGGCATTCATTTTGTTAATAACCCGAGTAAAACACTGGTTCAAGACGAACTGATACTTTGGCAGCCCAGCGGATGAATTTATAGGCCAGCGAAAGGTAAAATTTATGATGAAATGCCGCATTTAGAAAAATGAACTTATCAGCAAATGAGCAGCACACTGCATTGCAACCAATATTTTTTTTTAAACATTTCTTGAGAATTTTCACTATCAACATTGATTACAAAATAAAACAAATTACTAAGCAACATTTAAAAAATTCCCGAATATACGTAAATGTTTGTTAATTATCGATCTAAAATTACAACTTTCTCAGAATTAAAGACTGTCAATGCTGATAAGAAAATCATTTGTATTTTAGTAATCTTAAACATATTTGAGATTATATAATATTCCTTTAAATAAAAATTGATAACTGAAAATAAATATTGACACATTTCGCGGAATTTCATGTTATCACAAAGCGTCCGCTGAGCATTACAACAATAACAAAAATACATAGTACTCTTAGTAAAAATTATTTATTTGAATAAAATCATAAGAAAGACAAGAGGAAGCGCTATTGAATAAAATCAAAGCATTTTTCAAAAATGAGGTTGTGACAGATTTGGGCGGTATGTGGGCGCTGATCAAGACAATCAATGAGAAATTTGCAGAAAAATTAAAATTACCAAGACGAAGTCCCAACCCCTATAAAAAAGTGTTAAAGAAAATTTAAACTATTTGTGGATTCTAGTCTTCTGAAACAAACTTACGCAAAGCTCCCTAGAATCCTATCTCTAGAGCGGAACATTGTTTTACAATTAAAGGAACCTTAAGTTTTTTAATTTCATTAAAAAAGTTACAGTTTAAATTAAATATGTAGTTACTATTTATTTTATTGGCTGAAACAACATTGAAGAAAAGTATTGCCAAGATCACACCATTATTATCCTACTTAGGGACTACAGGACAAAATGTGGACAACTCAAGAGATTGTATGTTCTATCGTAACGAATGTCAATCATTTACACTTATTTGAAATTGTTTAAACCGTTAGTAGCTGCTTTCATAGTGCGATCGATTGGTGATAATGTGTATGTAAGAGGCCCAACCCATACCAACACCACTACATAGTTTGCAATAATATATTATTATAATATATATATTATATATACATATATAGTAACGTAATTATGCCTTCCTCACAATTCACTTATACAAAAGACCCACCGCGGTGGTCCCGATGATTCCTCGTTAAATAAATAAACAATTCTCGATATCCATCCACTCAAGCCGTAACCAAAACCCAGCCACTGGGCAGGCACATAGCCACGTAGTGCATAAGAATTCTTTTTCCATATGTATGCATACTGGACTCCTCCACAAACTAAAATCCTGCCTCCCAAGCCCCCATTTTACCCTCCTTAAATCCTACACTGAGGAAAGAGCTTTCCAAGTCAGATGCGGAAGTGCAATAAGCCTACCCAGACTGATCAGAGCTGGAGTTCCGCAAGGCAGCGTACTCGGACCAATCCTCTACACCCTTTACACCGCAGACCTTCCCATTATCCCTTCCAGGAACCTGAAGATAGCCACATATGCAGACGACACTGCTTTCCTTGCCACATCATCCAACCCACGAGAAGCCTCCGAAATCATACAAAGGCACATGGACGCGCTTAGCATATGGAATATCGTAGTGAACGCGGAAAAGTCAACACAAACAACATTCTCACTACGAAGAGGAGAGTGCCCACCGGTCACGCTGAACGGAACCAACATTCCCAACGTGCCCGCACCCAAGTATCCTGGTGTACAAGGCAATTCTCAAGCCAATCTGGACCTACGGGATTCAGATGTGGGGCACGGCAAGCCACTCGAATCACCAGATAATACAGATGTTCCACAACAGGTGCTTGAGAATCGCCTGTAATGCGCATCCTTACCATGAGAACACTGCAATACATGGAGAACTTGGAATCCCATCAGTCTCAGAAGAAATCTCCAGACTCAGCAAGAGATTCCTTAAAAGGCTTAGGAACCACCTCGCCGTAAACTTATTGGACAACATCCAAACCAGCAGACGACTAAAGAGGAGACATCCACTTGACCTACCACAACAATAACAAATAAATTTAAATTAAAATTTCCCTTAAGTTAAGTCACCCGCCAAACCATTTAATTATTGACGCACGCTACAAAAACAAAAAAAAAAAAAAAAAATTAAGCATAAGCATGAAGCGCAGATCAAGTAATCAACCCACTAACCCAGTACATCTAAGATTTTCTCACACCAATTATTTCAGTTTAAAGCCGACATTCAATCAATAAAAACGCCAAGCGGATTCAATCGGAGATTTTATTTATTTCGGCGTTGATCTTAGTTCATTATATATATTTGAAATTATTAATGAAAAGTTGTATAAAAAACATTAAAGTGGCAATAATTAGATGACAATATTTAATTGGCTTTCTTATATGTCTTGTTGCTGTTTTCTTTCCTTCACACAAATAATAAATCAATATTAACCAGTGAATAATTGAGCAATCTTGGAACCCAATTCTTCAAAGAATCCAACTGCAAGACCCTTCGCAGCTGGAGATACAATCTTTCCAATGATCTTCGCCTTTCGACCTCCCTGAATCGGAACTCCATCGATTACAATGGCATCCGTATGCTCGTTGACGAACTTATCGATATTCTCCCGATCCTCAAGGCTCAAACTGGGATATAAACGTCTATAGATGTCCAGTAGTTCCTGGGTGCTGTTGATTTTGGAGTCATCGTCCTGGGCGTTTTGGATAATTTCACCAATTCTACGGCTGTCAGCTTCACGATCTTCGTCGGAATAGCCCATGCATAGAGGACTAATCAGCAGCAGTGCAAAGCACCTAGTTTAGAATTAAAAATAGTGTTAGCTTAATAATGTAACAAAATATAAATTACTAAAGTAAAACTCGAATTCGCTCCTACTTACATAAGAGCCGTTGAAGAATTCATTTTGGTTATGACTTTTGGGACGCTGAGGCAAACCGGAATGATTTCCCAGCAGCCTGGTAGCTGAATTTATAGCTCAGCGAAAGGTGATGTGAAAGCTGTTATTCCTAGAATACTAAAACGATCCGTAAATTCCATAGAATTGCATATTTTTTTATTTAAAAAGTTCACTGGAATTTTCATTATTATACCTGATTAGCAAATCAATAAATTATTTTGTGCAAAAACAACATTGCGTTAAACTGCATTAACCGATAAGGCTAAGCTTACATATCAATCTTAGTCTAAGCTTATTTAATTATTCTCGAACTGTAATTTCGAAATATGCTAGTAATCAAAATTAGATACCTGTTCCTCATCCATTTGGTATTTGGTTTTAATATAAACCCTTTTAACTGATGGGTGCAAGCTGTAAGTGTATTACTTCACAAACAGCCTAACATGTTTCTTTCCACAACATAAATATTAATTTTATTTACAAATTTATTTTAGCCCTAAGTCTTAACAATCCACTTACTTTTACATATATATATTTGTAAACATATTTGAGATTATCTAATATTCTTTTGAATAAAAGTTGATAATTCAAAATAAATACTGACACGTTTCGGAATTTCATGTTATCACAAAGAAACCACTGAACATTACAACTACAGAAAAAATACATTTTAATCTTAGTAAAAATTATTTATTTTAAGAAAATCATAACAAAGACAAAGGGAAGCGCTATTGAATAAATTCTAAGCATTTTTCAAAAATGAGGTTGTGACAGATTTGGGCGGTGAGAAATGTGCAAGACAATTAAAATTACGAAATATGTTTTTTTATGGTTATTAGATAGGGTTCGGAGCGTTCTGAAAAAACACTTGCACAAGATAGATTTGGCTATTAATCTTATTTAAGAATATATCTACATTATAGGGTCGGAAACGCTTCCTTTTCTAAGAGTAATGGTTTTAACTTCATTTGGCAACAAAGGCAAAAATATGAAATGTAAGAAAAATTATTGTCAAGTTTTAACATATATTTACTGCCAAGAAGAAGTCTCAACCCCTGTTCCACTTTGTAGACGTTGCAATAAAAAAGTGTTAAAAAAAATGTAAACTAAGTGTGGAATCTTTTCTTCTGAATCAAACCTACGCGTGGGTCTCTGGAATCCTTTCTCTAGAGCGGAACATTGTTGTACAATCAAAGGGAACTTCAGTTTTTTAATTTTATAAAAACAAAGTTACAGTTTAAATTAAATATATAGTTACTAATTATTTTTTTGGCTGAAACAAAATTGAATAAAAGTGTTGCCAAGATCATCCTACTCAGGGGTATATGACAAAATGTGGGCAACTCAAGAGATTGTATATATGTTCTAGAGTAACGAACTTCCTGAAATTGTCTAAAACTTTCGTAACTGCTTCATAATGCGATCGATTGGTAATAATGTGTATGTAACATGCCCAACCCATACGAACAACACTACATAATGTGCATTAATATTTTATTTGAAATTATGAATTAAAAGTTGTATACAAAACATTTAAGTGGAAAATAATTACATGTCAATATTGAATTGACTTTGTATGTATGTCACTTTGTTGTTTTCTTTCTTTTACACAAATATTAAATCAATATTAACCAGTGAATAATTGAGCAATCTTGGAACCCAGTTCTTCAAAGAATCCAACTGCAAGACCCTTCGCAGCTGGAGATACAATCTTTCCAATGATCTTCGCCTTTCGACCTCCCTGAATCGGAACTCCATCGATTACAATGGCATCCGTATGCTCGTTGACGAACTTATCGATATTCTCCCGATCCTCAAGGCTTAAACTGGGATATAAACGTCTATAGATGTCAAGTAGTTCCTGGGTGCTGTTGATTTTGGCGTCATCGTCCTGGGCGTTTTGGATAATTTCAGCAATTCTACGGCTGTCAGCTTCACGATCTTCGTCGGAATAGCCCATGCATAGAGGACTAATCAGCAGCAGTGCAAAGCACCTAGTTTAGAATTAAAAATAGTGTTAGTTTAATAATGCAACAAAGTAAAACTCGAATTCGCTATTACTTACATAAGAGAAGTTGAAGAATTCATTTTGGTAACGACTTTTGGGAACGCTGAGGCAAACCAGAATGATTCCTCACTAGCGTGGTAGCTGAATTTATAGCTCAGCGAAAGGTGATGTGAATTCTGATATTCCTAGAAAACTGAATATACTAACCATTGGAAGACGATCCGCAAATTCCACAGAATTGCATATTTTTTATTTAAAAAGTTCGCTAGAATTTTCATTATTATACCTGATTAGCAAATCAATAAATTTGTAAAAACAACAGAAGCACTGCGTTAAACGGCGATAACTGATAAGGCTAAGTCATGTTTTTCCTAATCTCGTGTGTGACTCTTGCTAATATAATTTATTCTCGAATTTTACCTTCGAATTATGCTCGTATTCAAATATAGAAATTTTGGGCCGAAAAGGTTTAAATTGTTTTGAAAATAAAGTTATCTGTTTCGCTTTGATTTGGTATAACCACTTTTAACTGATAAGTGCTGTAAAATGTATTACTTCACAATCAGCTTACTGTGTTTGACAACATAAATACTACTTTTATTTACAAATTAAGATTAAAGAAGCCACTTAATTTTATATTTCCATTTAAATGCTTCTCCCTCACATGGATAGACCGTGGACCAAATGAGACGAGTCAGACCATTTGTTTTAAGTATCGCCAAGGCTAATTGAAACATTTAAAGCCAAACAAGTGTGAGCAGATACCAGGGGTATATGTGCTGCGAATAAGTAGACACTCTTGCAGGATCTGGTGGCAATCGCAATGATAATACATTTTTAACAGACTCCCGACCGTTGTCAGCACTTGTGACCTGGAATTACGCAATCAGCTCGCAGGATGACAAGGACACACAGCAAGATGTTTTGTGCTGGTATGCGACAGCAATCTACATTTAGCAAGGTGTTACAATTTCCACCGACTGCCTAAATCGTGGGTATTTTGGGGGGCGGATGGGTCGAGACCGGGTTAAGTCCCCCAACCCTGCTGCCCTCGGAAGGGTGTACTGCTGGTGCTAATTGCCTAAATCTTTCCCACATGGCCCACACAAGCTGCCAATTTGTAGGCCGACTCTTTAATTAGCTGCCTAACAGCCTGTCGACTTATTAATGAAAGCGGCAACTGCAGGCTCGAGTTTACCCCTTGGAATTTGAGTCACAATCGATGAAAAGGTTGTACTTAGGTGTATGATTCAAGGATAAAGTGCAGTGCATTTTTAAGCAATTCCCCTATAAAATCCCCTTCTATTACATAAAACAGCGAAAGCGCGTGGCATGAATAAATTAGAGCGATTTCGGGCTACATTTCTTCCACAAGATTTATTACAGAACAAAACTCCCCATGCTGATGCTGATGATGATGATTATGTCCCTCCCTATTCCCTTCGATTTTCCGATTTTCTTTTGGCACCAAAGATTGTTGCATATCAAATGGCGCCTAAGTGCTGGGCGTGCGCCGCCAAACAAATCAAATCAGAATTCGGCTTTTTACGGCCCCGACTCCATTTATTTAAATTCAATTTTATATTAGCGGCACTCACTTGCGCCTTTATTACCGCTGGAATGGCTTACAAAGTGGATTTGGAGGCGCCTATAAAAGCGGGCCAAAGAAAAAGTATAAGCCCTAAACGAGGCGCCTTCGAACTGAGGATTTGAGAGCATGTCCCGGGGGCTTCAGCCATTCATTCAGCTCAGGCATCCAAGCAGCTGACTTGGAATTAAATGGCGTCCTTACAAATTTGTTGCACATGCCACTCCTGTTCAATTGCGTCACTCGTCCTCGCCATCAGCCAACTGACATCATTGCCTGCCGAATGCTCAAAAAAAAAAATACTAATAAACTGTCCTTGGTGTGTTCCAAAAAAAAACTAAGTGCAGGAGAGCTCTCACCAAAAGCTGTGTTCGAGTGCCTTTTTGTGCCCTTTTTAATTGGCAAGTGTCCACTAAAAGCAGCCTTACCACGGCTCCTGTCAATCCAAGCGTCCATATATGCAACTAGTTCGCATTATAACTAAAGTTTTTAGGCATCCAATAAATAATTTAAATCATTTGATATTCCAAGCGTTTACTGCACTTTGATGAGAGAAAATTAAATTAATTGCATTTCGTCAAAGTTTTTGCGCAGCGAATAACGTTTAATTAAACGGCACTCAAAGGATAATTTTTTTAGACATTTTCAGGATTTAAACAAATGGACTTTGGAAAGGGTCATTTGGCAAAGCTTTTCGCCTGAGCGGTAAATCATAGCAAAGAACAAAAAATGGTAGAACAAATTCCTTTGTGAAAAATATGGCCACTGCCATATGAAACTACACATCTGTAAGTAAAGCCAGGCATTTACATTCTTTGAAGTAAGCTGTTTCACATGGAAAATGCATGGCATATGCTTGACCAACGGCAACAGTTTTCCACTCTTTTTTTTTTTTGCTTTTGGTATTTCGCTTTCATCGCTCGTTGCCTGAGACTCCATCCCGTAAATTGAATGGACGGAGGAGAATGGCTAACTGCTCGAAAATGTATTTACATTTATGCACAATGTGAAATACTTTCGAGGTCCTCTTGACCCTGGAATGCCCTGGCTCCGGGCATAACCTTCACATGTGTATGTCTTACTCTGCATTATTAAAATTATTTAGCCTAAGAGTCGGCCATGACAAGCAAGCCTTGTCAGCATTTCCATACGCATTGGGATAATAAAACCAGCCCAAAGGCCAAATTGATGGAGGCCAGACGAGCGGCAGACAAAGTCACGGGGTAAGGAGAAAGTCCAAAAGTCAGATGTCTTTTTTTGAGTTTATATTATCCATCTCGGAAATGGTCTGTCAGAAGCGAAATCAAAGCGCCATCCCAAACTAAACACTTTATACGAAAAATCAGGCAAACGAAAGCATTTAGGAGCACAAGAACAGTTCTAGAACTACTTAAAATCACTTTATATATTTTCACAATTTCCCTCCAACTTTCTTATTTGCGATGCAATAAAAGTTACATTTTAAGAGCCTGTTTAGTTTTAAGTCTAAAAAGTTTAAAAATAAAGTCACCATTTTCCCACACTTCTGCTCCTAAAGACAGCTGCAAAGTATTTGTTCAGACTCATGGCGTTCTACTTATCGAAGTTTGCCTATACCACCACCTTTTAGCACCACCTGATGCTAATAATGTGATGCATACTTTCGGGAGCACCTGCTCGAAAAGTGCTTTGCCATTTAATTTGAAATAATTACCGCTGAAAGCTAGGAGCCAACTATGTCCGCGACGTATGAGCTTATGAGCGTGTGCAATTTATAGGTGTGCGTACGTGGGAAAAATTGTTGGCCATGTGCGCGTTATGTTGAAATTAATGAGCCAGGCCATTGCTCTACTTCATTGCCGCGGAAGGAGCGAGAGGATGGGAGGCTGGAGCAGAGCGAGAGGGCGTATTGATGCTGATGAAGTCGCTCAGACAAAAGCGGAAACAAGCACAACCAGCAGCTTCCGGCCAACGTAAATAAGGCACTAACCGAAAACCCACTGGCAAAGATATGCATGATTACACACACAGACATGGGGACACGGACACAGATGCGGATACATGGAGAGAGCCTTCACACACACATCAACACAGTGAGAACAAATTGGGGCTATTTTCTTATATAATTTGTGACTGAAACTTTGTAAAGCAAGTGAAAGTATGCCGTGAGATAGGTAGAAATCGGTAGGTCTTAAAAAATGGTTCGCACTCTCTTATCAGATTACATTTTCTAGTTTTTCTAGATTCTGGCTATTATAATACAATTACAAATAACCATACACATATTTTAATTGGCATATACATTTTTTTTAAGTGCAAGCTTGATGATATTTTGCCCGAGTCCCTACGATTTTCCCGCTCTGACATTCCGTATTTATGGCTACACACGCATGCATAATGTATGTGTGTGCGATTGTGGGTATCAGAGAACTGCAGTAAGCCACTGGCACTCTAAGTGCACCCGCTAAACACCGGGTGTTTTTTGACACTCTACTTGCGGCAGTAAAAAATATTTGAGTGTTTTACCACCCTGGTGTTCCACCACCACCCGGGTGCCACCCGGTTGCCTGCTGCGTAACAACCCTTTGGGCGAGCGACGCACGAGTAACGATCGTATTATTATTTTTTTATTTAAAAGTTTGTATACTTAATTAACATTATTCTATTTATATTTTGTTTTTTTTCCTTTTTTTATTATTTAAATTAAATTTATTATTTTAGGCACTTGCCTTTTTCTGATTGTTTGTCTTCTCTATCCTCCGTTATGAGTGGCGAGTATGATCGGCAACATTCAGATTTTGACTGGGTGTTTGTAGGTACCCGCAATGTGCATGGGGGGTGGCACCCGCACTCAAAATGGTTCGGTGTGAGTCGAGTGGCGAAAAATGCCACCCTTGATGTTCTTTGGTGGGTATATTAAACAACAGGGCTGTTGTTGCGTGTTATTAATGGCCCTTTGCTTTTGTTTCGTAAATTGTTAATACTCTCACATTTACGCGCCTGCAGTTCCAGCCGCATGCATTCGCATGCATTTCCCCATCACTGTCGCTTTGCATTATCCTTGCACTTTAAGCTCAGCGCGGTCAACGGCATAATGAGTTCTCTGTTTTATTAATGCCTTTTATTCGCCGCAGTTCCGCCGACTGCTTCCTTTGTGTTGTTTAATCCTTTTCCTCTTCGGCATGTTGAAGGTCCTTTCGGGGAGAGCGCGCTGCTTTGATTAAGAGTGAGGCTTTTGCTTTTCGACTCAGCCAGCAGTTCTCAATGGGAAACGCGTCTTACGTTAAAGCTTAAAATTAATGGTAATAGTTAGATTTTAATATATTATTCCATAGTTCGACAAGAAGCACAAGGCGAAGCGTTTCATGTTTGGATTATTTTACACAATAGCAATGTTTATATTGTTGTTTATTAAATGTAATATTCCATAGCTAAGCTAACTTATTTTTTTAAATAATTAAAGTATTTAAAGCATTCAAGTTGAATGCTCTCAAAATATTATGGAACTTTTTACACCATTTCTTGTTTTAAGGCTGTTAATTCTAAGCAATATATTGTATCATTATTTTTAGTATAGTATATAATACTACCTGTCACAACCGAAATATTTTTAAGTATTTAACTTGCGCTACATTTAGTTCAAGTTCTGTGATCCAAAAGCTTCGAAGTCAGTAGGTCGGCAAAGCAGTTCGTATCGGATCGCCTGGTTTTCGCACCATCGTCCTTCAGAATGAAAAGCTCAACTGCCGGATGGAGTAACAACCCTGGGCATCTGCTCTCCCAGCATCCACTGCGCAGCTGTTGGAACTGTCAGCCGGCTTTTGGATGCTGGCCACCCCACAAACAACCCACCTCGTCGCCCAAGTCCGCAACAGGATAAAAGAACGCAAATCAAACACCCGCAACTCAGTGGATGTCACATCCTGGCAGAAAGCGGTTGAGCCGAAATTCGTTAAAATCAAAATACGAACCCTTGGAGAAATAGGAAAAACACACAGCGGAATTGCCGCCAAGTAACAATGTTAAGTATCTGCTAGATACAAATAGCTGCCGAGTGACAAGTGATTGACATCCCGTGAGGCAATCATCTGAAGCCGGAAACTGCCTTCGCGAACGAATTCAAAATGCGGTCGAGTGGAGTTTTGGTCCTGCCGCTGCTGCTCCTGCAATTAATTTTAAACTGCCGAAAAGCCCAATCACTGCCCGATATTATCAAGATCGGTGAGTAGAGGATGCAAGACCGCACAGATATTTTCCTAGAGTCAACATTCAAGTGGATTCGTTCAGAATCCGGATGAAAACAAAAATCCAGCCCGCATCCTCGCTCTGTATCGATTTTTTACACGTCATAATCAAGAGCGCCTGTCTCTGTGTGAGTGTGTGTATTTTATTCGAGCGGGTGTGTGTGTGCGTTTGTTTGTTTGTTTTTATTTGAACACTGCGGAAGTGGAGCCAACACATTTGATACGTCCAAAAACACGGCCTGTAATTTCTCACCGCAGGCGGCCTCTTCCATCCCGCCGATGACCATCAGGAGCTGGCCTTCCGCCAGGCGGTGGACCGCATCAACGCCGACCGCTCCATCCTGCCGCGCTCCAAGCTGGTGGCCCAAATCGAGCGCATCTCGCCCTTCGACAGCTTCCATGCCGGGAAAAGGGGTGAGTTTGCATGTGATTTTGGTGTACCCGTAGTCTTGACTTGTCCTGATTTCCCACGGTCCTGTCACAATACCCCGCATCCTCTCCAACAGCCTTCCTTGTAAACTTCACCTTCACCTGATGCTTTTACCTGCATATTTGATTTGGACACATCTGGGTGCCCTTGCCATTCCCAAATGGATACCGCTTTGTTTCCACTTCGATTTGTACTTGATTTGGTTCTCTTGTTTTGATTTACATTTGATTTGCTTTTGATATATGGTATGCTAATTGCCGCAAGGGGACCTCAATCCTTTTGTACTTAAAGGAATCACGATTAAACAGCTCTTGCATCTTTAATTACTTTTTGTTGTAACGTACACTGTAATCCTTATGGTTATATATTAGTGGGATTTGTACAGATAGTCATATGATTGTATTGAGCTTTTTCAAACTTTGAGAATGAAATAAATAGCCCAGGCAATTTATCCACTTAGACATCTTTAGTAAAAAATAGTGCAAATTTCCTGAACAGAACCATTACTTATTGTTGGAAAATCTTAACAGTTTGTTTAAATACCAAAGTCCTTCAAATTCGACCAGATAAATGCATATCGTGACCTGCCGGTCCTCAATTTGCAGTTTATTGTGGGTATTGGGTGGCAGGTGAGCTCTCCGGCACTTGATAATCGTTAAAAGCTGAAGATGAATCGTAAAGCGGGCAAAGGAACGTGAGCCAACTGTCGAATATCCTGTGATAAATGAGACACAAATGACGCCGAAGTTGGCCCGAGTGCATGGCCAAAAAAACAGAAAGACCTGGAATTTCTTGGCCAGAGTAAACCACACTTCAGCACGACAGTAACGACGAGCAGCGAGCAGGGAGCCAGGCAGGACCCTCATCCGCACACTGAGAGACCTGAGAGCAGGTTAACCGCATCACAGAGCCAGGACATCGAAGTGCAGGTGCACATGCACTTACACGTGCTTAGCGCATTTGATGAGCCAAAAGGATGCCGACTGACAGGGGGCGTGGGAGAAACCTGTGGGTGGGGTGGGTGTTCCTAAAAGGAAAGGCCAAACGGGCTAAACGAAATTATGTCATACAGAAGTGCATTTTAAATATGCGAACGAGGCTATCTGAACATTACCGAGCCGAAAGCCAAGCACATTACTGCGCTACTTTTTGAGCCTTTCAAGTCGCAGGCCCAGATTATCTCCCCCACAAGCAGATTGGATTGGGATTGGGATCGGGAATGGGAATGGGCACCGAGCACGTTACGTGGAAATCAATTTGCGACTTTTAAGCTCTTTGGGATTTGTGTTTCACTCAATTTGCCGTAGGGCATGAAAGTCAGGAGTTGGCGCCTGATATTGTGGAAACTCATCCAGCGGGAATTTTACAGTAGTTGCGTTTGATTTCCCGAACATCGGGAGAAGATAGTTTCAGAAACTTAGTTCGTTAAAGAGCAACAAATAACTTGAACATAAACCTCAATCACACTGTTTGTCTTGCAGTTTGTGGCTTACTGAACATCGGAGTGGCAGCCATTTTTGGGCCACAATCCTCCCACACCGCCAGCCATGTGCAGAGCATTTGTGACAACATGGAGGTGAGTCTGGAAGCCTCTGCAAAATACATGCTACTAATACTAATTTACAGATTCCCCACTTGGAGAATCGCTGGGACTACCGGCTGAGACGCGAAAGCTGCCTGGTGAACCTTTATCCGCATCCTAATACGCTTTCCAAGGTAGACAATCGGAGGCACACGTCCCACATCCGAAACTGCATTGTTAATGTTTTCGCTTGCTCTTAGGCTTACGTGGATATAGTGCGGCATTGGGGCTGGAAGACTTTCACCATTATCTACGAGAACAATGACGGCATCGTGCGACTGCAGGAGCTGCTCAAGGCGCACGGGATGACGCCCTTTCCCATTACTGTGCGACAGCTAAGCGACAGCGGGGATTACCGGTAAGCCCAGCCAATTGTATCCACCCATTCCGACTGCATTGGGTATTTCGTTACTGTGGCCCACATATGCCACTTGCCCTGCAGCATTTGTGCCCTTAATCATAACTACCTTAAATACGTTTGAAGCACGATTAGGTTCCATCACCATTTGACCAGTCATTAAAATGGATTTATTACCATTATAGGCCCCTGCTGAAGCAGATCAAGAACTCGGCGGAGGCGCACATCGTGCTGGACTGCTCGACGGAACGGATCCACGAGGTGCTGAAGCAGGCGCAGCAGATCGGCATGATGAGCGATTACCATAGCTACCTGGTGACCTCGCTGGACCTGCACACGGTGAATCTCGATGAGTTTCGCTACGGCGGCACTAATATCACCGGCTTCCGGCTGATCAACGAGAAGATTGTGTCGGACGTGGTGCGTCAGTGGAGCATCGACGAGAAGGGTCTGCTGCGGTCCGCCAACCTGACCACCGTGCGCTCGGAAACTGCTCTCATGTACGACGCAGTGCATCTGTTCGCCAAGGCACTGCACGACCTGGACACATCACAACAGATCGACATCCATCCAATCAGCTGCGATGGTCAGAGTACCTGGCAGCACGGCTTCAGCCTGATCAACTACATGAAGATCGTCGAGATGAAGGGCCTGACGAATGTGATTAAGTTCGATCACCAGGGCTTCCGCACAGACTTCATGTTGGACATTGTGGAGCTAACTCCGGCGGGCATTCGCAAGATTGGCACCTGGAACTCCACCCTGCCCGATGGCATCAACTTTACGCGCACCTTCAGTCAGAAGCAGCAGGAGATCGAGGCTAATCTGAAGAACAAGACGCTGGTGGTTACCACCATATTGGTATGGAACGTTGAGGATTAAAAAAATAACCTTGTTAATATTTTGTATTAATTTCTTTAGAGTAATCCCTACTGCATGCGCAAGGAATCGGCTATTCCTCTAAGTGGCAATGATCAGTTTGAGGGCTATGCGGTGGATCTGATCCATGAGATCTCCAAGTCCCTCGGCTTCAACTACAAAATACAACTAGTGCCCGATGGCAGCTATGGAAGTCTCAATAAATTGACGGGGTAGGAGCATAGGTTATATTATTAATAGATCTTTATTAAACATGTATATTTATACCATCTAGTGAATGGAACGGCATGATCCGGGAGTTGCTGGAGCAGCGTGCCGATCTGGCCATTGCAGATCTCACCATCACCTTTGAGCGGGAACAGGCGGTAGACTTTACCACACCCTTCATGAATCTGGGAGTATCCATATTGTACCGGAAGCCAATTAAGCAGCCGCCCAACTTGTTTTCCTTCCTGTCTCCGCTATCGTTGGACGTATGGATCTACATGGCCACTGCGTACCTGGGGGTCTCAGTGCTACTCTTCATCCTGGCTAAGTGGGTTCGATGCACTCATTTTGGATTATCTAATCTGAATTATATCCATTACACAGATTCACACCCTATGAATGGCCTGCTTATACGGATGCCCATGGCGAAAAGGTGGAGAGTCAGTTCACCCTGCTCAATTGCATGTGGTTTGCTATTGGATCGCTGATGCAGCAAGGATGTGACTTTTTGCCCAAGTAAAGATTGGAGTTTATAGTTGGTTTTCCCCTATTAAAGTTCTAACTTGTAGGGCTCTATCCACTCGCATGGTGGCCGGCATTTGG
Source organism: Drosophila simulans (assembly GCF_016746395.2). Taxonomy (NCBI): domain Eukaryota; kingdom Metazoa; phylum Arthropoda; class Insecta; order Diptera; family Drosophilidae; genus Drosophila; species Drosophila simulans. The sequence goes on from NC_052523.2 coordinate 5,398,327, forward strand.
TGGTTCTTCACCCTGATCATGATCTCCTCATACACTGCGAATCTGGCTGCCTTTTTGACAGTGGAGCGTATGGACTCGCCCATCGAAAGTGCCGAGGATCTGGCCAAGCAAACGAGGATCAAATACGGCGCGTTGAAGGGCGGCAGCACGGCAGCTTTCTTTAGGGTAAATGCGGAAAATGTAAAGAGATAGCATTGCTAACAATAATTACTTACAGGACTCAAAGATCTCTACATATCAGCGCATGTGGTCCTTCATGGAATCAGCTCGTCCTTCCGTCTTTACAGCCAGCAATGGCGAAGGTGTGGAAAGGGTGGCCAAGGGAAAAGGTGAGTTGAAGGATATTTTTGAGAGAAAGGAATATGCAATAATGTTGCTTTTCAGGATCATATGCCTTTCTGATGGAATCCACCTCCATTGAGTACGTGACCGAACGCAATTGCGAGCTGACGCAAGTCGGTGGAATGCTGGACACCAAGAGCTATGGCATAGCCACTCCACCGAGTATGTTAATGTTAATTGGGTTGCTCTATTCAGTCCTTAGATCAAGCACACTTTACTAAGCGGTCTTTAATTCCATCTGCAGATTCCCCCTATCGCACTGCCATCAACAGCGTGATACTCAAGCTGCAGGAGGAGGGCAAGCTGCATATCCTGAAAACCAAGTGGTGGAAGGAGAAGCGTGGCGGCGGCAAGTGTCGCGTGGAGACCTCCAAGTCATCGTCGGCGGCTAATGAACTGGGACTGGCCAATGTGGGCGGCGTGTTCGTGGTCCTGATGGGCGGCATGGGCGTGGCCTGCGTCATCGCCGTCTGCGAGTTCGTGTGGAAGTCACGCAAGGTGGCCGTGGAGGAGCGCCTCAGCGCGATACTGAACGAATGAGAAAAGTCGTAAACCCGGGACGAATGGGTCTAGGCCACGAATGGGTCTCGGGAGATCAACCAGAAATGCGAGCAGAGCTGGGAATGTGCAATTCGATGGAGCAAATATCAAGATCAATAGACGAAATAGCCAATATTCGACATCCCAATCAACCTTAGTGTTCGCCGGATACTCCAACATTTTTGGAGTCAGTGGCCAAAGTTAAGTGGAGTTTAGGATACCGGAGCCACCAATGAAAGTTTGCACCAGTTTGAAGGCGGCGTGGAACCAGATATTAATATAGATTCGAGCTACATATGAGAGATATATGTACACTGAGGCATATATAATGCATATATATATAAATATATATTTATACAGGTTATACTCCCTTTCGTAACTTACTCGTAATAACCATATACATAAACTATACACTGGAGGAACCACGAACCAACACTTGCAACAAATCGAAATCGTATTGCATTTATATTTGAAAGCATTTTTGGGAATTGACCTATAGGCGTAATTGTAGCTAAATTATATATAGACATGCATATAACCCAGACGACAGGATCAGCGAACTGGTAACCCTAAGAAGCCGGACACAATTTACACAACCGAAGACGATATATATTCAGCGCATTTAGCCAGTAGATCTAGCCTAAGTGAGTTGTAATTCTATCTTAGATCCATGAACGCAACTTTCTCTTGTTTCCCCCCAATTACCCAAACGTCTGTCAGTCCCCCTAAGATATAAGATTGTAAAATGTAATTACCGCTCATACAGGCAATTCTGAGAACAACAATTTCATAAAATACTTACAAACACTTACAATTAAATAAAACAAGTTAACAAAAATGATATCCCTCGATGAACACCTGCACTCGATTTGGCATTAGATGTGAATATCCTATTGACGCCTAACCGCAAACCGTCAATCACCAGACTTTTCCACTTTCTCCCCAATCAATTTTTCATGGGACCTGCACACGCTCACCGGAAATCCAGCAGTGGGTTGGTTTTAATTGGGTTAGCTGTTATCAGCGAGGTATCCTCGTAGCTTCGAGGGGTTCCACTTGCTCAGTCGTGTTCGATGAATCCTGGCGAAATGCAGCCTTTGGCTTGCCTTCTGCTCCTGGCTGGACTGCAGCTCTCTATCCTGGTTCCCACTGAGGCCAATGACTTTTCGTCCTTCCTGAGCGCCAATGCGTCGCTGGGTGAGTTCGGATTTTACGGATTAACCATCAAATTAAACGATTTGTTGGCTGTGCAGCCGTTGTGGTGGATCACGAGTATATGACCGTTCATGGCGAGAACATATTGGCTCATTTTGAGAAAATCCTGAGCGACGTAATACGGGAGAACCTCAGGAATGGAGGCATAAACGTGAAATATTTCAGCTGGAATGCAGTGCGGTTGAAGAAGGGTGAGGTTCGAAACTACTGTAAAGATAAGGAAGTACTAAATATGCAAGAACATAGATTTTTTGGCTGCCATAACTGTTACGGATTGCGATAATACTTGGAACTTTTACAAGAGTACTCAGGAAACTTCGATTCTACTGATCGCCATTACGGATTCCGACTGTCCTAGGCTGCCCCTAAATAGAGCTCTAATGGTATGGGAGGACTTTCGATACTCGGGAACTTTAATCGTTAAACTAGATCGATTTGTAGGTACCCATCGTTGAGAACGGCGATGAATTTCCTCAACTTATTCTGGATGCCAAGGTCCAGCAGATTCTAAATTGGAAGACCGCCGTGGTTTTTGTGGATCAAACCATATGTGGGTAGAGCGTCGATTCAGTCATTTTAATTTGTTATCAATATTTAATTCCGACAGTGGAGGAGAACGCACTTCTGGTAAAATCGATTGTGCACGAAAGTATAACCAACCACATCACCCCCATATCCCTGATCCTCTACGAGATCAACGACACCCTGAGGGGCCAACAGAAGCGAGTTGCTCTGCGCCAAGCTCTGTCCCAATTCGCTCCCAACAAGCACGAGGAGATGCGCCAGCAGTTCCTGGTCATATCCGCCTTTCACGAGGACATCATCGAAATAGCCGAGACCCTGAACATGTTTCACGTGGGCAATCAGTGGATGATTTTCGTGCTGGACATGGTGGCTCGGGACTTCGATGCCGGCACTGTGACCATAAACCTAGATGAGGGAGCCAACATAGCCTTCGCCCTCAACGAAACGGAACCCAACTGCCAGGACTCGCTGAACTGCACGATCTCGGAAATTAGTCTCGCTTTGGTCGACGCTATTTCCAAAATTACCGTCGAGGAGGAGTCCATATATGGTGAGATCTCCGATGAGGAATGGGAGGCCATCCGCTTTACCAAGCAGGAAAAGCAGTCCGAGATTTTAGGGTACATGAAGGTACGTACATAATCTATACATATATCTCTGCTTTAAATGTATCAAATTTTAAGAAATTATGATACCCGTTAATTATTATTATTATTGATTTTAATGTTTTTCTTGCCAATTGAAATTTTTTCCTCAAACTAACACTAGCTGAGTAACGGGTATCTAATAGTCGAGTTACTTTCTCTTTTGTTTTTAACATATCAAATATGAAATTTACATTTTAGTTGATAAATACGCTGTAAAATAAAATATCCATATGAAATTTACATTGTAGTTGACAAATACCCTGCTCTTATTCTTATTATTCTATTCTTATGTGGATCAGGAATTTCTGAAGACCAATGCCAAGTGCTCCAGCTGCGCGAGATGGCGTGTGGAGACGGCCATTACCTGGGGAAAAAGCCAGGAGAATCGCAAGTTTCGCTCAAGTCAGTCCGATTTCTATTCCGAAATTAGAATTACTCGATATCAATATCTTAGCAGCTCCCCAACGCGACGCTAAGAACCGAAACTTCGAGTTCATCAACATTGGCTATTGGACACCTGTGCTGGGATTCGTCTGCCAGGAGCTGGCCTTCCCGCACATCGAGCACCACTTCCGCAACATAACCATGGACATTCTGACCGTGCACGTGAGTTTTTGAGCCAGGAATATAGTTCTTATTATTGGTTCAAATCGCTCGCAGAATCCACCCTGGCAAATCCTTACCAAAAACAGCAATGGGGACATCGTGGAGCACAAGGGCATAGTTATGGAGATCGTCAAGGAGCTGAGTCGCGCCCTGAACTTCAGCTACTACCTTCACGAAGCCTCCTCATGGAAGGAAGAAGATTCACTCAGCACATCAGCGGGCGGCAATGAAAGCGTGTGTATATTACATTTTACATTTATTGGAGCTCCTTAAGAAACTCCATTTTCACAGGACGAGCTGGTTGGTTCCATGACCTTTCGTATACCCTATCGCGTGGTGGAGATGGTGCAGGGTAATCAGTTTTTCATCGCCGCCGTGGCAGCCACCTTGGATGATCCCGACCAGAAGCCCTTTAACTATACCCAGCCCATTAGTGTACAGAAGTACTCCTTCATCACCCGCAAGCCGGATGAGGTGTCCCGCATCTACTTGTTCACGGCTCCCTTCACCGTGGAGACTTGGTTCTGCCTAATGGGCATCATTCTGCTGACTGCTCCCACGCTGTATGCCATTAATCGCCTCGCTCCTCTGAAAGAGATGCGCATCGTGGGCCTGTCCACAGTTAAGAGCTGTTTTTGGTACATATTCGGAGCTTTGTTACAACAGGGTGAGTGCATCAGTTTCTCAAGTAAACTATACCTTCATAAGACTACTATACAACGTGAAACATTATAAAGTGTGAAAGATGGATTATTTTGAACAAAACTGCATAATCGAATATTTCATATTCTCTTATCCTGGGCAGGAGGCATGTACTTGCCCACAGCAGACAGTGGGCGCCTAGTGGTCGGCTTTTGGTGGATCGTGGTTATCGTGCTGGTGACCACCTATTGCGGCAACCTTGTGGCCTTCCTCACGTTCCCCAAATTTCAACCGGGCGTGGACTATTTGAACCAGCTGGAGGACCACAAGGACATTGTACAGTATGGATTGCGGAACGGCACCTTCTTCGAGCGGTATGTTCAGTCGACAACGCGGGAGGACTTCAAACACTACCTGGAACGGGCGAAGATCTACGGCAGCGCCCAAGAGGAGGACATCGAGGCGGTGAAGCGCGGCGAGCGCATCAACATCGATTGGCGGATCAATCTGCAGTTGATTGTGCAGCGGCACTTCGAGCGGGACAAGGAGTGCCGCTTTGCTTTGGGCAGGGAGAGCTTCGTGGACGAGCAGATTGCCATGATTGTGCCGGCCCAGAGTGCGTATCTGCACCTGGTAAACCGCCACATCAAGAGCATGTTCCGGATGGGCTTCATCGAGCGCTGGCACCAGATGAACTTGCCCAGCGCGGGCAAGTGCAACGGGAAGAGCGCCCAGCGCCAGGTTACCAACCACAAGGTGAACATGGACGACATGCAAGGGTGCTTCCTGGTCCTGCTCTTGGGCTTCACATTCGCTCTTTTAATAGTGTGTGGCGAGTTCTGGTATCGTCGCTTTCGGGCCAGTCGAAAACGACGTCAGTTCACCAACTGACGTCTGGCGAATCCTAAAAGCTCTTGTCTTGGAATAGTGTAATGAATGAGCAGTAACTGGCATGTATAACGCTGATGAAAATCGTATTTAAATAAACATTTAAATAAGCTATCAAACATAATATAAAAATATCAATCGAGAGCTCCATTTGATGTACCTTACTAGTAAACTGGTTTCCCGCCATATGCGGTGGTCTAATTTAAGCAGGTAACTTCAGCAAAACTATTGCACCACCTGTGGCATTAAGGCTTCACTTTAAATAGTTTACGTTACACTTGATTACTATTCCGCGCACTACCGCAAATCTATAAATTTCTAATGGTTCAAGGCACGAGATTCCTCCAACAAATGCTTGCCGTGATTTAACCATTCGAAATGCGCAACACCGTTTGTTTAAAGGTTTGAAATTACTTTATGAACAATCATATCAATCTGGAGTAAAAGGTAGACACTTGTTCATCCAAAATCCCTCTATGTGGAGTTGGCGTTGGGGCCGCGACGACGGCCGAAGCCCTGCACAAAGTTGACGAACCGGCGGTTGTACTGGATCCTGCGCTTGGCGCGGCCGGTCTTCTTCTTCTTCTTCTCCTGCTTCTCCACCTTTGGCGTCTGTCCCTTGACCTTGCCGGCACGGGCCAGAGAACCGTGCACCTTACCTCCCAGCATGGGAATGTTGAGGTCCAGCTCAAAGGAGCTCAGGGCGGTCACGGGAGTCTCGTTGGCCAGAGTGATGCCCTCGCAATCGAGGCTGAATTCCTCGGCGTTGAATCCATGGATCTGGGCCAGTTGGTTCTACGTTCGCGATGACCGCAATGGACGGAGATGGGGAAGACACAATTAGGTTATGTTATTTGTATATCTCTCATTTGGGGGGACTCACCTTGACTCCGGCAATGGTGGCCTCCTGGGAAACCTCCAGGGCCTCGATGGTCTCTAGTCCACGGACGAACAGCTGCATGTTGATTCGCTCTGCAAAGTAACCATGCCGCATGCATTTATTAATTGAGATATTCATATTGACTTGTGGGGTGAAACACGTGTGCCGAGTTTCAGTCAATTTTTTCGTTTTTTCGGTCGTTTTGAAGTTGGCACTTGGCGTCCAGAACACTTAACAATAGCTCGCACACACATTTCACAGGTATTTTCGCTTTAACTGGGCTATTTTCTATTATATTTCGACAAAAATCACTCGATTACCTTTTGACTTGGCGTGCGGATCCCGAAAAAGAAAGATGGCGCAGAAGTATCGATGGGCCTATCGATTTTTGTTGTCGAACTATCGCTTCAGGCGTTAGTGCGTTTTACTAGAATGTCTGGCAATAATATTGTGGAACGGGTGGCAGGGCTGGTCAATCGATTGCTTGTATCGATAACTTAGAGGGTGACCAGTCAATTCTGTTCAAAGGGTTCGGTATATTGTCGAACTTTAGTATTTTGTAACGGCTTTAGTAAGTTTAAAATCGTTGTCCATGTGTATTTATTTATTTAAATTTTGTTACGAAATATATTTTTGCTCACTTCCTAAACGGGGACCTTTAAGTCAATTTACCAGTATAGCAATTCTAATAATTTTAATTAGATTTGGCATAATAGTCCGTTATAGGTTTGTAAAACTCAACTTTTAAATTTAGTACGTAAATTTGAATAATTAATAAAAACTATATAAATATTTCAAGATGTGCTTTCTTTACCTGTAAGCTGTCAAAAGCGTACACTGTTAAGTTTTATAACTTGACAGATATGAGAGGCTAGTTTCCATTTGATTCTTAGACAATCACTCCCTAAATCCACCTGTTAATTAAAAATTGAATTTTAGAGTTATGAGAGTTACTTTTTAAAGCATGTAAATAATTGAATTGTATTATATAATTATTGGAAGAACGAAAATCTTGTAATATCCCTGCAATATTACACGAATGAAGCTTGGGCTATGGTCATTGGCAATCCCATTGTGTCCTTTCCTTCAAAGGATCGCAAAAGGACAGTCTGGCTGACGCCTCGTTAAGCCAGCACACCCCGATTACCGCAATCTACACAAAATAGGTATTACGTTGAGCCCAAAAACTAGTCCACCCGCAACCACCTTCAGCGTTTTCACCAAGTTTTTGTGGACCTCTTCTTACGAGTACAAATGAACCATTTACGGAATCTGGGCCATGCGCCTGCGCTTGTCCTTTGTTCGATCCGCAGGGAGGACAGAAGAGGAAATCCTGGAGGACTGTGGGCTGTGTGTTATTCTACGCCATTTGAATAAATATTGCCGCATTGTTTGTCAAACAGGACTAGATTAGTAACATAAACATTCGCTCATAGAATGCAAATCATAAGCCGATTTGACAAATTTGCACGAATTATCTGCGTCTAATGAGTGCGGCTTAGATTGGTCACGATCCTCCGAAGATGTGGATGGGCACTGTATGGAAATTCGGAGACTTGAAAAGACGACCTTGGCTATAAACTATTTAAGGTATATATATAATTTAGGGCTGGATGTATTAATGATCCTTCGATACCAGATACGACATTTAATATCACTCTCAACCCTTCGACAGCGACCACCTTTCGATGCTCACTTATGATAGCAAAGTGTCGCGTGCATATCCCTCTTCCTGTTGTCCACTTCGATTTGGATGGATATCCCAGTCATTCGCCTACGCCCATGATCGGATTTGCTCGGGATTAGGGGCAGACAGCTCCTGGATTTGCGTAAACTCATTTGCCGGACCTTGCGGCAGAAGATGGACTTGGGAAACGCATCCGAAATCGTTTCCCCCAAAAACGGTTTGGAGGAACTGCCGCTTTGTAATCTGATATTTTACAATGTTTGCACACAAAGGCAGCGGAAAAAGAAATTACTCTTGACCATAAAAACAACGGCAACAATTGCCAAATCGGCTTAGCATGCCCCTCGTCTTTATTTCGCCATTTGCTGTTTTTCCGGCACGCGAATTTCCACATTTTCATTCACCTTTTCGTGCGTATTTTCCCATATGCGTTTCATTTTTAGGCAACACATATAAATTTATGTATGTATTATCATATCTGTGGGGTCGGCAGTTTTGATCCCATTATGTGATGTTGGCATGAGAAAAAAAAAAAAAAACAGTCAAGTCAACCAGTTTCCGCATTGAAATATTAAATTACTCAATCTATATTCGATTTGTTTCAGGTGAAATGGATATGAACTGGCGGCGATTAATAAGTAATACTGCAGTTCCTTTAATTAATTATACAATACAATACAAAATTATATAATATAGTGAGATTTTATTTTTTAAAGCAAATTGGTAAATTATTAATCAGTTTCTTATTTAATTTACTCTTTTACTTCCTTTTTTTTTTTTATTGCCTAAAAGTTTACACTTTTTCAAGTTAAGTGTAAAAACGTGTTTTTATCAAAATGGCACTCGAATAATAAATGTTTGTGTTACTGTGCATGATTTCTTATATTTGTTAATTGAAAGGTTACTAAATTGCACAAATCCAGAAGCAATCAATTTCCTTACTTTTAAAGATATATTTAATTACCGATTTATTAGCCGACGGTACTTTGTAATCTGAAAAGGAAACGGTTTGCTTATAATTGTATTGATTTCTTGAATCGTTCGATTCTCGGGAACTCTAAGCAAGTATCACTGAAAAAAACATATAAATAAGATAAGGTACTTTCCAGACAGCAAAAAGGTTATCAAACCTTAATGAATTTCAACCAAACACCTCTGCCAATACATCATATCAATTAGGTATACTTCATTTCCTAGATTTCCTAGAAATCAAAAAGCTATGTATTTGTCAAACCAAAATAAATATCTACAAGCACTTCTTCGAAATCGTTGAATCGAATCGAAATAAAAAAAGTTACACCCAAGAATCATTAGATATGTGTGTACTAAAATGTACTCTCTAAGTTAAAAGAGTAAACTAATATAAACGTGCGTTTGTATAATAATTATATTAACAATCTTTTATATTAAAGTTCTGCATGACTGACCAATTTTTTTTTACCAGGCCTTGCAAAATTGTTATTATAAGTCTAGAAGGTTGTTTTTACAAGTTAACACCAAAGTTAGTATCCAGCTTAAAAGTGGTTCAAAATATTCTTTGATTGCTGGAACGTTTTAAATGAGAAACCATTGAAACACCCAATACTTTCAAATTAATAGATTTTATATTGTCAGATTTGTTCTATGTATATGCTTATGGGTCTACTTAGGTCTATTATTTGTATTTACAGAAAGCCACTAAATTCGTAACAGTAAACAGTCCTCGTGGATATCATGCTCCAGCTCACGTTACAACGATCATTTCCGGTTCCGGACTGGAGGCGTTCGATGAGAAGGTGGAGTCGCAGCTCTCGTCCTTTTCGCGCTTCTCCCGTCGCTCGCGAGCCCTTCGATTCTGGAACCAGATCTTCACGCGTATTGGTCAGCTCCAAGGAGTCGGCTAGTTTGTTGGCGTCCTCGGCGCTCAGGTAGTTGGACTCCTTGTAGGCACTTTCCAGGGCCTGCAGCTGCTGCGGAGTAAATGGGATGCGGGGCAGACGACCAGGAGTCCTTTTCGCGGGCGCACTTTGGCGGAGGGCTCTGGGCAACTTGGGCGGATGGTAACGGGTGTACTGCAGCCAGTCGTAGACGGGTATCTGAGCCTCCGCAGCCGAGGCTGGAGGAGATCCTCCAGACTCCTTCGAGGCATAAGATGCTGGGTGGGCGTACGGATGGAAAGGCAAGCTGGCACGGAGTCGCTGCAGGACGCCCAAGGAGGCATTGGTGCCCACGTATCTGTCTCCGGCTCGGTTCAAAATATACTCAATGCTGAAGTCACTCATCCTGGCGCGATCCTTTCGCTGTGATGGTCGAGTTGCTACTGCTGAGCTGGCTGCGCATCCACGAGCTATTTATTCAAGGACCTCCCATCGCCGCCATTTGCATCCCAGCAGATAGTATGGCCATCCCTGTCTGGCAGGACGAAGAGATTGGCCTGGCCCAATTCCATTCTCATTCGGAAGCAATGAGCCGCTTAATAGGCGTTTCCCTTTCTCGCCGGCCAGGTATAAATCCGCTGGCCCACCTAAATTACCCTCTCCCCGGTCCAGATTAGGCCCACGAAGGCAATGAAGTACAAGTACGCGGGTTCAATTGTAAAAGGTTCGCCGTGATTCGAATTCAGTTTAATGATTGTATCTGAACACCCTGACTAAAATAATAGGAATTTTAAAGAAGGATCCCTTATCATATACTGAATTAAATGTTTGGTAAGTGTATAAGTGACAATGCTATAGGTTGCCATTAAATTCCCAGGTTAATTTAGTCCGATCCTAAAATGTAATCCAGTGCCATATGATGACATATGTATGTCATATGAAATTATAGCTAATTACGTAAACTGATTTTCTAAAGCTCTAAGCAAAGAGCATCTGATCTTCGGTGTATAATGAAATCCTCAATACAAATATGAATGTGATAGTTTTTGATTTGTTGTGGCTTTTGTTAGCGATGTTCGGGGTAGTTGCCCCCGAGGTGAAATCATCCGCTGCCATGTTTTTCTCAAGCCCTCCCATCCTATCAGATCCCATCGTATCCCATCCCATTCCACTCCAGTCCATCCCTTTCGATGGGAAAACAAGTTGAGCCTGATATGTTTTGATGCTCGTATGTTTTGATTGATTCGTAAATTTGTTTTCATAACAGTTGCCTTTGCGAAACGAGTTTGGTGGCAACCCTCGCTGAGTTCCTAAAGTATCAATTACACTGTTAATTGAAAATAACCACCGAATAGCCAGCATACAAAAACCACAATAGCATACTAGCTACTTTGCAAAAGAGAGGAAAGCTCGTAAATGGCAGCTTATCAACGAGTTTCATTTTTTGCATATTTAAATAAAACCAATTATCTCATTTCAAATTATACTTCTTAGTGGGGAAGCTATTTGACATTTTGACGGATGAATGGAAGATAATGAAACTCAAAATATCACTTGAACTCGGCAAACACACTTCTGAAAACTAATTCATTTTCATTATTCTTTATCGGACTTTTTTAATTTTAAGCCCACAACCAATGATTTAATGGAAAACTTATCTATCATTATTAACTGATAAATCAAACGGGTGCTTACTGTTAATCATGTAAGTAATTATCTAGGCCTTGCAATTCTGTGTGTTCTATTTTCATATCTAACATATTGATAAGCAAGAGGGAATATAGTTTTGCTAAGCCGAAGCTCTTATACCCTTACCTTTATTTATTTTTATCAACTAAATCCGGATGTGTACTACTACTACTCGAAATCCATATGCAAACCTCTTTTGAAATTATTTAAATTAACTTAACTTATTATTTACTTTAGAAACTCTTAGTTTACCCCATGCATAGAAATTCCTATCCACAAATGGGTAACAAATTGAATGCAACCGATTAAAGTTATAAGTTTTTGAAAATGTCATCACTCCCCGTTCGTAGCACCTTTAAAAACCACTAACCTTTAGAAGCTTACTTCATTTATGATAGGAGGTCTTCAAAAAATCATATGACAACCACCGAATTAGTAAAACACATGCCACTGTTAGTCATTCATTGGTGGAAATCTCGATTGAATAGGTTTTCCAGGTGATATTTTCAGTTAGTCGGCTATACTTTTCTGTGCAAAGTAGACTAACTAGATTTTATATTCCCCTAGTTTTAGACTATCCTATTTTCTCAAGTTCAAACTCTCTGCCGCTCTTAAAGCGATCAATTTTTAACTTTTTTATCGAATTGAGATACCCAATACATATTTTAAAACTATCTAGGATTCGCTCTTTGTCTGCATTTATGTTTAATATGAATTAAACGTTTTCCCTCCTCATAATAGAAAGCAAACTGTGCAGCAATAATTTGGGTTGTAGATACAACTTATATTGCTTAAGCGGCTGTTACAACTGGCTTAAAAAATATTTACAAAGATTTGGGTTAATTAGAGCCAGTATCTTTTTCTAATCACTCGACAATTACCCGAGTATCTGCCAATTGTCATGTAATTGTCAACTAATTTTCCATTCGCACAATTCGCCGAGCTGCAATTACGTTTGCCAAAAGTAGTAGTTGCCAGCAACTAACCATCCGGCCACAGATCCACCCCAGTGATAAGTTTCCATTGCTCCGGAGAACAAAGGCTCCGAGATCCGAAAGATTGCAGTAGCGAGTCCTTTTTTGTGCGGTCTTGCGGTTGTCCAGAGTTTGCAGTTGGAACTCAGCAGATGCAGTACTTCTTGGTCTCCTTAACCGACGAGCATCTTGACTTTGCGGCGTACGTGTCCAACCGACTGATGCTGGGCATCTGAGCGGGAATCCTTTGGGCACTGGCATCCCAATCGACGGTGGCCTCGAAGAGGGCATCACCCGGCTGGGCCTTCAGTTGGATGAGATACCGATTGGAGCTTCCTCTTCTCTGGACTGAGGATATTCGGTTTAGCTTCAAGCGGCTGCATCGTTCCGTTCCTTTTTTGCTGGCCACATACTTGTTGATGGCCTCCACCAGCTGGGTGGACATGCTCCTGGCGCTGGGATCCGTTGTGGGCACATCGGAGAAGCTGTTGCACGCACACCAGTGCTCCTCGATCCCGGCCTGTGAGCAATTCCTCGACCAGTCCACCTCCTCGAAAACGCTGTGACAGCTGGAGCAGCCATCGGGACGAGGTAGCTTATCCTTGGGAGTGTCCAGCTCCAGGATGTGCCTCAGGGTAGCATGGATATCGTATGGCGACGTGAGGCGATTCTTGTTCATCTGTAGGTTGCGCAGCAGCTTCGGGTACTTCTCGCGAATCCAACGCGGCACACGGATATATATGAAGGGCAAGCGTTCTTCCACGAAACCGCTGTCCAAATTCCTCAATGGTCCAAACCTGGTTCCATGATCGCTGAAGAATATGATGATGGTGTTATCCATTATGCCGTTCTTGTCCAACGTCCGCATGTACTTCACCATCCTCTCATCCATGGCGGAGGGCATAGAGAAGTCATTATGGCTGAATGTGTTGGTCCAGAACATGCCGAAGAAGGTGCTGTTCCGGTTGACCATGGTGAACTGCACGCCCATGTCATAGATGTACTCGGAAGCCGGCTTGCGGCCCAAGCAGTAGGGCATCTGACCCCGCTGAAACGTCGTTAGCTCCTTCTCCACGGCCAGGACCAGTGGTCTGCCGTACACGTCCGTCGGAGGATTGAAGAATCCCCTGCTGGAGTAGTCAAACGTGGAGAACTTGCTCCAGTCCTCGGCGAAGGCCGTTGTGTATCCCTTGTCCTTGAAGTCCTTCCAAATAAACGGACAGGCATCCAGGCCACGCACCTTTTCAGGATGGCAACGTGCGTTCGCGTAGGTCTTGTTAAATCCCGTGAGAACCGCCATCAGATTCGGAAAAGTATTGTCGCCCATCTAATGTAGAAAGGTTTGCAGTTCTAATAAATCCATGTGATTGAATTGAAATTTAACTTATTGTTCACCTTATTATATCCCTGAAGCTCGAACCAATGTTGATTGTTCAAGTACTCGAACATCCGGGGCATCGTAAGCTCAAGATTCATTCGGGAAATGGAATCAATGCCCCACAGCAAAACGCTGGGCCTTCTTCTATGCAGCGTTGTGGGATTTTTGATCTGATCCTTCCGCGGATGCACGAAACTGAAGGCATCCTTTTGCGACACCTTATCGAATGGAGGCCGACGGCAGTAGGTGATCATGGCGCTGACTTCTGTTGGCACCAAGAAGTCCTGCTGAAATTTAACGCAAGGACCCAGCCTGCCGGGATACTCATCTTCAGTGTCCATCTCTATGTCCTTTGAAACTTACTTGTACTTATGATCCGCATTGGCTGAAGTTCCTGCTCGAAGGATCTGCTTGAAGCAGCAGCTGGAGTTTTCGTTCTTGTGCAGCCTGTAAGTGCTGTCCGTTACATTGTAGTTCACTGTGATCATATCGCGACTTTTATCACACACTATATAGGAATGTTTCTTGTAGATGTGCTGGATGTTGCTGGCGAAGGGATTTGGGTGGCTCATTTGGCACTGCGGGCTATTGACGAAGTATTTCTTTCCATTTTCTTCCAGTGCATATAAAGTCTCTGTTTTTGGTGCTCCAGAAGCTGGTAATGAAGTGCTACTTTCTACGACTTCATCCGTGTGGGCTATGGTAGTTATCTCGGTTTGATCCTCGGTGGTGCTCTCAGTATCTGTTACTTTACTATAGGTTGCTTCGGTAGACTCTGTCTGTTTCACCGTACTCAGACTACGAGTTGTATGCTTAGCATCCAAAGGACTCGACAGATCGCCAGGATTATTGGTCCAACCCAGAGGGAGTCTCATGGATTTCCAAGGGGAAAATGGATCTGCATTGCTCTTCAGCGAATTATTTGCGCCGCTCAAGGTATAAATGACCAGGGTAAAAAGCGCCAAGACAACAAATAATATTTTCACTATACAATTTAAAGGTTTTTTCATTTCGTTTGGTTCTTGTTCCTCACTTGGAACAAGTTCATATTTAATTTTCGTCATTTTGGAATTGACACTAATCGAAAACTAACTTCACCATTAACATAAATCGATTATACTATTGCACTAGACTATATTTCTCTAGTAATATCCGTTTAATTTATTCTTGACCCGGCGTTATCCACACCATTTCCGCGACTTATCACAAATCGGACCCCATATGTCCGCCCCGTTCGCTACTTCACACTCAACTGACGATAGCTTTCAGTATTCCACAATGCTGGGGGTTCTCTATTACTACTCAACCAACCACTGAGTGCTCCAAAGTTTCTGGGAACTGTCGGGTCCATAATGATAACTCCGAGTACATAGCCATACCATGATTATTTCTAAGGCGATTCGTTGCCACTTGAAGCTGATTACGTTATCCTAATATATATAATAAAATTATTTCTAGTACAATAACCAAGTATTGCGGGTACGATTTATTTATATCACGTTTGAAATCTCCCATTGCCTCCGGGTGCTTGACGTATAAATTTCTCTATACAGCTTCCAAAAAAGCCAGATGTTTGGTAATTATAACTTCCGAGTTAATGAAGCTACTAAGCGATCGGCATAATTAAAACTAAGTACGCACTGAAATCTTTAGCTTTGTATTTCTTTAGCTATTGTACTAAGTTTGTAATATATATAAATATAATTACTTGGGCTAATTAAGATGATAAAGCAGACGTCCAAGTTAAATGCTTCTTTGTAATATAATAAAAAAAAACATTTTTTATGCAGTCATTGTAGCAAGAGTTTTTCATGATTAGTCACGATCTTCACTAATCGTGACTTGGCATCCCCCAAAACACTAAGTCAAAAACACCAAGGCAAAAAAATTGTAGCATGTATTGAAGACTCAAAACGACGACTTAAACAATTGAAATAACAAAAGTATTCTGAATAATAAAACTAGTGAGTCTATAGGATTATCTAACTTGAAATGCAATAAAGTGCTCATTTTTCCATTTGCTTAAAAAGACACAGACGGCAAGTGAAAAAGGCATGCAGGTAATTAAATTGTTGTTGTAAATTGATGAGCTGTTGCAAAAAAGAAATGAAGGTAAATTCACACTGCATACGGCATTGTAATAATTCTATTATTGTCTGCTTCGAGAATATGGATAAACATCGATCAAAGTAAGTACACTTTAAAAATTATTTAAAACATATAAGATATATTTACATGTTACTAATTATTTATGAATGGAATGAAATGAAATATATTTACCAGAACAGTAACTTAATTTTCGCAAAGGTAGAAGAAATATATTGCAAATTAAATTAGTATCATGCGAATTGTTTTATCACCTTAAACCAACAATTCAAATGGCTTCGGTTCGTTTTATTTATTTTTTATGCCACATTTGTTTGTTTATCTTTTGAAATGACCTAACCATTTGTTGTTTTAATGGCTGTTAGCAGCGCTACTTTAAATTATTACTTAATTACCACCGTTAGCAGGAAAATAAACAAAAAAAAAACTACTTAAAGAGGTGAGGTAAAAGAGACGATCAACTCCAAAAATTTGGCATATCAAATTTTGAGACGATAAAGAGAAACATTTTCAGAAAATGTTAGACAAGTAATACAATACCTTAGCCCTTATAATTGCATTTCACCTAATCTAATTTTATTATAAAACAAAAGTGATCATCTAGTGATCCTGATCAAGAAAATATAAGCACTATATAAAAACGCGAGTAACGAGTATGAAAAGGGTTTATCATATAACAGTCGAAAAATAATTGTAAATATTAAAATATAAATAATGGTTTTACAAATTTTTTTAATTTGGTCAATATTTATGCACAACTTCCTTATTTGTTGCACGAATTAATCGCAAGTAACATAGCGTAACCCTTTGATTTTCTAACAGTGATTGAAATTTATATGATCATCCCCAAAAGCATGCAACGAATTTGAAACTCTAACTGAACAGTTTAAATTATTGTAAGCGCGTAATATGAATAAATTCTTAAGTTCGAATCCAAAACAGACCCAAATAAACTGAAGAAATCGCAATCGGGTTTTGGTTTTTTTTTATTTCAATAATTTAAGTCATTTAAAAATGTACATTTACAGTATACATAATCCAACACGTATGTATACACAAAACTTCATAAATAATATAAAATGTTCCAGAAACGCATTACAAATGCTATGCATGTACAGTATCTAAATATGCCAAAGACTACGCTGCGCCTCCCGGCTGACCACAAAAAAGGTTTACGGCACAGAGAGGGAGTAAAATTGCGGCCGCATCGTGACAAAAAGTACATAATTTCAGTTTCAGTTTGTTATACATAGCATAAATATTACATAATACAATTAATTTGTAATGTCATTCCGTACATTGACGCTTACACTTATTGTTCTGTTGACGACTTTCGCTAAGTTTTCTGTTACATATCTGCATGTTCGTATCGGCCTGCTAACGGCCGCATTGCTACTGTTGGTGAGTTGATTGGTAGGTTGGTTGGATGATCGGTATCGGTGTTGGGTTCGCTGCATCCACTCGATGCCCAATGCCTTAGATGCCGCACTATCGTCCGGATAAGTACGAATAGTGCTAGCGATTGCTCATAACAATTTCTAATACATATGTATGGTAATTTTTCATCAACGACTCTTCTACTGTGTACGCAATCCGTAATGCGTCTCTAACCTCTGTGTTATGCTGCATATACATATCTGCGCGTATATAACTGCTTAACGACTTCCCCTATTTCCCCTACGCCCGCTTACGCGGTCTCCACATAGTTGGCCGGATACAGTCCGACGCGCCCATTCATGCGTCCCTTGCACCAGCCTTGTTCGTCTTCATCTTCGAGCTTCTCGAAAACATCACCTGAAAGAGCAGAGTAAAAGGGTCGAACGAGCGGTGAGCGGTGAACGTTGGAGATTATCATATGGAGGGCTTCTACACACCTTGCTTGAATGTGAGCTCATCACTTTCAGCGCCCTCGTAATCATACAGCGCTTTGACCGGCACGCCCGGCTCACCGTTGTCCACCAGCACGTTGTCGCTCTCGTCCCACTCCTCCTCCTCGTCGAATGGATTTGCATCGACTTTGCCGTTGCCGTTGCTGTGTATACAAATTGAAATCAATTAGTTCAATGAAAATGAGCGCATTCAACGCGACGTGTCTCTGGGTTGGCGAGCAAGCCAGGCATACAGCCATACACAGCCATCCAGCCATCAAGCCATCAGGCAGTCCGAGTGTAATTCAAAACAATACAAACTGTTTCAACTTACGTTACGCTCGAGTTGCGATTGGATGCCGCTGACGCCGCTGCTGCTGCTGCCGTTGCCGTCGCAGCGCCGGCAACCGCCGCCGATGTTTTGGCTTCCGATGTGGTGACTGAGGATTGCGTGGTCGCTATTTCGCTCTTCACACTCGCTCTGCTGCTGACACTGCTCAAGGTGCTGGTGTTCTTCTTCAGGCTGTTTGTCTGGGGGTATTCCTGCTGAAGAGCTGGCTTAGTCTGATATTAACTACTGGGTAGTCAACTGGCTTACGTGCACATCCTCGGCCACAGGTCGCTGGTTGATGAGCGTGATGGGTGCTGCCGGCAGTGCCTCTTTTGATTTGTTGCCCTTGGCAATGTCACGGAACTCCTCCGTATATTCCTGTCAACAAAGCGGAAGTTCCATTAGCGGCCGCACTGGGCTTCAGTAAAAACAGAAAACTCACCACAAATGATGGCCAATTCATGGCCATGTTAATGCCATGATTGTTCGACCACCATTTTAGGTCTTTCTGCTGGTCTGCATTGTTGATCGTGTGGGAGAACTCCTCGTAGATTTGGGGCAGGCTGTAAGCCACGTAAAAGTTTATTAGAATGGATCAGTTAAAGCCAAATCAAATTCAATTCGCACCTTTGCACTTTCGTGAGGTCCAGGCACGAGTGCACGTTGAACAGGATTTCTTTGAAGAACTGCAAACGCGTCTTCTCAAAGGTTTGGCACTTTTCAAACACGGATGTCATGTCCTCGATGTACACCGAATTGTATTTGGTGATTTCGGCAATCGCCTGCTCGTACTTTTCCCGGCACTTTTGCACTTGATCTTTGGTCTTTTGCACTCGATCGTGCATTTTCTTCACCTAATTAGGAAATGAGAAGTGGTAAAGTAAATTAAGCTAAAAGTTATACATATGTATAATTAAACTAATGCTTTTACAAAAAGATCCTTACCTGATCCGGCGACAACGAGCTGTCGGCATTGGCATTGCGTTCCTGATTGGTAGCACTGCGCTCCGTCTTGCAGGCCGAATGGTAGTCCGCTTTGGCCTTCTCGACCTTTGCCAACAGCTTGGCCCAGGGCTTCTGGGCTTTCTTGAACAGATCCTCCAGGTCCTTGCGCTCCTTGATCTGCATGAGCGTGTGGTGGTAGTTCTCCTTCTGCCACGTCTTTATCTGGCTGTTCACATCGTTGCAGAGATTGTCCTTGATCTTCATGTGAACGTCGGAGATGCGTTCCGATTCCGTCAGCACGCCCTTCCAGGCTGCCTCCGTGGTTCCGTATTCCGGGCCTGAAACAAATCAGACATTCGTTACATATCTCTTATAGCGATTCTCAATTAACAACAGATTACAAGCGTGTCACCAAGTCGAGCTGTTTGCCGCTGACGTCATCGTGAGCCCCTCGGGCACTTGGTTTATCTAATCAGCCGCAGCCGCAAGATATATACAAACATACATATGTAGCCATAGCTATAGGTATAGCAAATATAATATGCCCGAAGAATCAGCGCTTGTATGGGTGCTGCGATGGAGGAACATCGTACATTTTTGGCATTTTTTATTGTACCCCTAACACACGGCAATCAAATTGATATGATGCTCGTCTTATAATTGGCAGTGCACGGAACTCGTTTGCCTAACGACTCACTATTCCCAATTCCCCCTGTGAAAAAGCACACAAACAGATATATAGAAATTGAGACGCTTAGCACACAAATAACTCGTTCTATTTTCTCGTCGCATTGATTTTTGAAACCATTTCAAGCGACGCTCTGGTGCCGGTTTGCTTTGGTGCCGAGTAATGGGCCACTGTCCAGCGCTTCTGCCTCCCAGTCTCCGTATCTGTAACTGTGAACGTATCTGTATCTGTATTTGTATCTGCACACGTATTCGTATCTGTATCTTTGGCTAGACGCGGCTAGGCAAATTCCTCGCAAATAAGAAAACTCGAAGAGCACTCGGAGGCGGAGGAAGTGGTGTTGGTCGCTTTTGCAATTGCCCATCGCTGGTTACTGTGAAAGTGGACACTGAGAATTCCGTGCAGAGGCGGTCACAGAAAATAGCAGCAATAGAAGCAAACAGTACCAATGGGGCAAAGCGGTTTCCAACTTCGCAAGCGCTGTACTCGATTTCATTTTACGAAGAAGCGCGCACACTGTGCCGGACATCCGCTAAAAATGGTCAGAGACCCAATTCCGAAAACAAGGAGTGAGTCGATGATGACTGCCATTGTCGAAAATAGTAATTGGTAGTGTGTACTTATAGAAGTACGTACATATATGCGGCAATAGCAAGGAAATAAAACTTCAAGAACCCATATAACTTATATATCAAAAACTAAAAATTGTATATTACTATAAACAGAAACCCAGCGATATTTTATTTTTTATTATTTATTTTTTTCTCTTATACAAACTGAAGACTTCCGCTGCCGAATTTGAATTGTTTAGAATGAAGAGTGTATGCATATGTTTATGTTAGTTAATCCAAACACTTTGCCCGCCCACTCATTAACATACTTAAATAAATTGATGTGGCGATTTGGAACCACAGTGCGCAGCTTTTGCAGAATACAACCGACAAAAACGAGGTAACGAAAAACGTAAAAAAAACCATTAATAGCTTAAGCCACTTATCGCACAACGGCAACAACAATGCTCAGAATGATGTACAGAATGTAGAAAATAAGAACAGCCAGTGGGCCAAATAAGTGGTGGGAATTCAACGTGAGCGGGTCACTTGATGCTCCACTGGGCTTTTAGCTCGTGAATGAATGTGTTGGCCAACAGAAGGCTTCCACGACTGATGATGTCTCATCCCACAGCCGACAGCCGACAGCCACCCACATCCCCTTATCTCACCAGATCCCCACCTGCCGCTCACTCACCTTTCTCAATGAGTTCACCCCATTTCTTTGACCAGGTGCGCAAGCTTTTCGCATATCCCTTCTCGATGTCGGCACGCTCCTGAATCAGTTGCTGTAGGTCATTGCAGAGTCTGCGGGCGAAATGAGACAAGAATCATAATAATGCAAACCGGTTTGGATTTTTGGCTTGGGTTTGGGTTCGGGTGCCGATATATTCGGCTGGCAATGACCCAGCGTCGCCCAGTGCAAATACACAGAGAGAACCCATTACCTATTTGCTTAAAAAGATTGATTATATCACTAGAAATCAAAGCTAATTAAAAAAGTGTATGAAATGTGAACATAAGTAGAACAAATTGAGTTAATACTAAGACCAGCGTTTATACCTAGGTCTTTATATTTTCTTATTTTATTTCCTTTATATAAATACGAACTGCTGTAAATTTGCATTCAAAACAATGTGATGACACTGCATGACCTACATAACATACAGAAAAGATAAAGTTACCAATACCAATTGGTATGGCAGAGACGTTGAAAAACGATTGGGTTGCAGCTACGAATCTGTTTTTGAATATTAAGCCAATTGTATTAAGTCGAGGAATTTGACTGACATAATGGCAAAGTAAAGTATCTCTCTGTGCACCAAGACTCCCTGGGGATTATCCACTCACTTGTAACCATCCTCGATCCGCTTGGTGGTGCGTTTATAGTTGCCGGGCTCCCAGAAGGAATCGCTTCCAGCCTGGAGGAGCTGATCATCGCTGTGGTGGGACATTTCCTATGGATTCCAATTAATATTAATCAATCACATACGACGGGCTTAAGCGCAATAATCGTAAAATATGAGTTTTGTTACGTAAATAGACACTGCCGACATAAACAACTTCCACACAGCAGCAACAACAAAAAGCTCTTTGTTTATACGCAAACTTGTATTTTCGTAGTGTTTGGCTAAGACCAACAAATCGTTTGTTAAACGACATACTATAGTAAACCCAAACGAGTCGGGCTCTGAGTAAATTTATTGTTTGCCCAATTTGTTCGATTAAGAAATTCCTTCACATTGATGCAACAGGCAGAACTTTAATTACTGGAGCCTTATCAACGGCCATATTTCTTGACGGTTTCGCCGAGTGTCCCCATTGATAAAGACTGGACTTATCACCCCTGACTCATTGTGAAACTTTGCATGCTGTTCTGCAAATGGGTTTACTATTTTCAAATTGGTATATTAAATATTTGAACGTCTTGTTTTAATTGAAAAAATTGCCTTCGAATCTAAACAATATACATATTTTTTACCATATTAACATAAATATTTGTAATTTAATTTGAATTTGATGATTTTTAATATCGGTGTCATATATTAATTCTGCTTATTCAGATAAATACATAATGTTGACAGATTTTCTTTCTGTGTATCACACATTTTCTACCGTAACAGTTTTATTTTATCAAGGGATAACCCAGATAAATTAGATCCCGATAATTGAATTTGAAATATAATAAACATACACGCTTCAGGTGTTCTGCATTTCTGATTGTACGCTGAACAGTTGATAGACTTGCTTTTACTCCGGCCAATTCCTTGATCTTAGCAGCAGATTTACCAGAATTTGAAGCAATTCTAACAATTTGAGGTTCTGCTTGTTTTGATAGTGATTTTTTCTCTCCTTTGAAGTTATTCCCTTATGCCTCCGGAACCTTCACAAATAGCGATTTATCAGTTTGGCAATGCTCCTATTAGACAATCCTTGCTAATGTAGGAAGTCTACTTTTTGACGTTCCAATAAGCTCATAAGAGCAGCTTTACCCATTTTTTCTTTAAATGTAGCTCGGAAACACTATTTGTTTATTTTTTATATTTTTTTCAAAAAAAAAAGTTTGCACTTGTCAACGCAATACGAAGAAATTTAAGCAGCATCTAATTCAATGACCAACCGGAAACGTTGATAAGAAAAGCATTTTGGACAATTAGAAAAAACATGGAAATTAATAATTAATTTTGTTTAAAATAAACGTCTAACCTAAGACCAAAAGTGTATATCGTATTGGATCCCCTTACATGTGCCAACATTTAACATTTCAATTCTCTCTGTGTAGCGAGCTACATTTTTTCCTACTCGATGGGAAAACTTGGTATCTTATCAGTGGAGTGGAGTTTCCCTGCATCAGCTGTTTGTAAACAATGCAGTCGGTTTGAGTTCCACTCGCACACACCCGTATGGTGAATAACGGTTATGTTATCAGCAGCATTGACCGGTTATATACATGCTTTCTTATTTATATATGTATAATAACCTCTGCTGGAGTTTAATCACCTACACACATGTGTAGATTGGTGACGACTGATGTTGGGTCTGCTGAATGTGGAATCTTGTATCTTGGGTTGACTTGATTTGGGCGTCATCGGCGCACGATGCGCTTACGGGTTTTCACCATCATCGGCTATAAATATAAATATAGGATCGCGGCTCTGTGCGATTTTCGTGTTTTGCGAGTGGAAATGGCCAGCAGAAAGTTTACAAACAGGTTGACGCATACTTCGCATATTTGTGGAGATAGATAAGCACCTTTACGGCGCTCTCACGAGCACTCGCACCACACACACACACACATGCATATATGCACATCTAAACTAACACGTCGCACACTTAGGCGATAAGAAATCCCCCTCCGCCAACCAACCAAGAAACTCGTTTATCTTTGAGATTGAACTTGTCTCGACCGTTTCTACTGTAAATATTTGCATCGTTTTCCAGCACACCTTACATAAGGTTTTCTTGGGGTGCTGCTATTAAAATGCTTTCGCTGTGCACTAATTTTTAGCAGGCGAAGCGTACGAAGAGCACTTGCTGGCCGATTGAATTTTGTTGTTGCCAGACGCACACCGACACGCACACACGCTCGGCTAGGTCACACAAACACACACGGGAAGCGAAATTCCGCTACACCCAAACGCGTTTACACGAAATGTTCTGTTCTAAATTGCGATCGCTTTTGTTGTTGCTGCTGCTGCAGCTGCACTGCATTTCAATCGATTGTTAAATAATCCTTGGCTTTGGGTCTCTGGCACTTGTTAATACCGAAGCAGGGCGACAACCTACCAGTAACAAAATAGCGTAAAAAAGCACTACAACTCGAGTGTGTGTCTGGAATCGCCAACTAAAAAACTATGTGATGTGTGACCGTTTCGCGACCACTCAAATACACCTCGCGGCTAGCTGAAAATACCGCTTGAAAACCTCTTCAAAAAATACCGAAATTGATCTGAAATAAAAATTTTTTTTAAGACATCTGAATATGTTTAATGAATTAAGATACTTTGACTAGCATAAAATTTAGTCTAAGCCTTTTATTAGGTAATAAAAAAGCAGTTAACAATTTTGCAGTGACTATTTTGTAAATGTGTTAAATTTTCATAGATGGAGCTTAAATAATATGGATTTATTAAGCTGTTTTTTTAAGTAATCATAATTGATATCGCAATAAAAATAATATTATATTAGCATGGGCCAAGATAAATCATAATAAAGAATTTCAAGTTATGTAGTTTTACATAAACAAATTTGTTCTTTAATTCCTTAAATTTTGAGGTTTCTAATCAAAATTTTTAACAAAAATATAGCAACATAGCTCCTGTTCACATTAACTAATTATACCTAGTTGTATTTAAATTCCTCAGTAAAATAAAACAATCAATTAACGATTGATCCAACATTTAAGTTTCTTTTTACAAGAGTACAGCATCAGTAGACCGCTTCTAATTTTGTGGACAATATAAAACCAGGATTATTTTGAAATGTTTATTTTAGAGGATTGTTCAAAGGACTTCTTCCCGCGCCACATACGACAGCATGAACTCGATTTTCCGAACCAGTTGCGCCAGTTTGGTGCGATCCAATTGCACACTTCCGCTGGCCAATGCGAACAGCTTCTGGAACTCGGCTTCCTGGACATTCTTACGGCGACTGATTGCCTTCGTCTGCTGTAGCAGATAGAGAACATCACTCAGGGCGGCCAACTTGTGCTCCTTCGTAGCCATCAACTGGCGGGCATCCTGCTGCAGCTGCTCCCTGTTCTCGACGAGGAAATTAGCACCTCCTCCAGCACTTCCAACTGCAGCCGCGCCGGCAGGACCATTGCCCGTGGTGATGGCTTCCATCTCGACGGAGACAATAGCGTCCTCAGCATCCTCGAAGTTGGTGCCGTACTTTAAGGTGGCGCTGAGATTGACAAGGTGGGCCACTGCCTCGCTGGCATTGGTTCTCTGTTCGCCGCCAAAGAAACGAGCCACACAGGCGTAGGCGCTTAGTATGTTCCACAAATTGTAGTGCAGGCACGGAGAAGGAGTTTTCTTGCATATATCGGAGAATTTGGCAATGCTCCCGCAAATTTCGGGAACAAAGCTCTCTTTCTTGGCAGCCTCTTCGGGTGTAGGTATAATCACAATCTTAGAGTTCTTCGGCTTGATCCACCAGGGCTTGTAGTCTGGCATAAGCTTCATAATATCTCCATTGGTGATCAATTTCTGGAACTCATCTTGCTCCTCCGTAGTTAACCGGCTCCAAACTTCATCCGCATCGTTGATATCAACGCCTTTCAGTCGAGCTGCTATGTCTTCCTCCAGGTCTTCATCCAGTATGTCCCCCTCGGTGACGTCTTCTTCCGCCTCATCTTCTTCTGGCTCTCCTTCCTCGCCTCCATCCGAGTCCAAACTATTTTCCAGGCCATCTGTATCAAAGTCCTGGGGATTGAAACCACTGTCCGTTTCTCTCATCCTCTTCAGTATGTCGTATATTTTCCGCATGTCCTCCTGACTTTCCTGCGTTACCGTGTTTTGGGTCAGTTCGTCCTGAATGCAGGATTTGTAGAAAGCCTCGGAGCACTTGAGGTGCTCCTGGGACTTGTAACATCCCACACTGCAATACAAAGCATTGCACTTGGGACAGGTGTACTTAAAGGACACCTCGCGACAGCTGCAGGAGATTTATTATATATATTACACCGCTATAATTAATATTACTTGTTAACTACTTACAAGTGACACTTTTCATCGGCTTCCGACATGGTCAAACAAAATGGAATAAACAAAATAATGCGGTCTCCAACAGCTGATCGCTGTAGTGTGGCCGTAAACATGATTCGTTAAGTAACGGCTTTTCAAGTGGATAAGGTTTTATAAGTATTCTTTTTGCTTGAGGAATCTCAGTTGTTTGCAGACAAGTTATACGACTCAAATATTACAAGAGTTGGGCTAGATTTGAAAAGGCATTCGCAATTTCTCTTGTCTTTTTACATACGTATTTATTAGCAAATAACTATATATATATATATATTATGATCATTAAGGATCAAACATATTTAAATATGTACTTTAAATGTAAAAAGACATGAGAGATTGAAAATACATATATAAATGAAAAACAACTCAATTAATTAAAAAAAAAGTATAACTGGACTAAAGGGACTTAATATGACCATAACACCTCACCCACGCAACGCGTTCAGTGTTACCATCGCGAGCGGCGGGCACAAATGGCGCGCGCAGTAGGACCGCTCGCCCGCACCAGGCCACCCTCTGTTTGTTTTATAGCCAAATGCTGGTGGAGCGCAGCCAGCAGAGAGTAATCACAACGTGTTTGCGAACGACTTCCGAGTGCCCGAGATCCGTGTCCGTGCTCCGATCCGATCCGATCTGTTCCGTTCCACTACGGGGAAATGTCAGCCAGCGCCACCAACGGCACGCACTACGAGCAGCTGCACCAAGGCCGCACCAAGATGTACAAATCAAAGGTGGACGTCGTCCTGGGAGCCCAGTGGGGCGACGAGGGCAAGGGCAAAGTGGTGGACATGCTGGCCTCCGATGTGGACATCGTCTGCAGGTGTCAGGTAAGCAAAGGGCATAACCGAAAGTAGGGACAAATCAGGAGAAACGCCATTGATAACGCGCGGTATCCTTGCCCAAGGACATCCAAATCTAGGCACCCAGTAGCCCAGTCAGCCAGCCACCCAGCTTCTGCGTATTTCACCAGATGAGCCACCTTTTTCCAACCCGACAGAGACTCGCTATCGCTCTTTTCGGCCGCCGCCGCCGCATGCTTTCCCATTTGTATTTATCAATTCTGCCATCTCGCCATGTGGTTGCGTCTGTGTGCGTCCGTCCGTGAGCCTGTTTGTCCAAGTGTTCGTGCAGAGCGCGCATGTGTGCTCCTCTCCCCTACCCCCTCCTGAGCTCCTCTTCCCACTTCCATTGGCGTTCCCATGTGTTGGTCTGTATGCCGTAGTGCTGCGGGCGCAGCGGTTTTCACGCCAAATCTGGCTTGTTTCAGAGGTCAGGAACTAGCTTAGTCGGCAGGTGTAGTTAGCATGGTTCACTGACAAAAGCAATTCAAAATAAAAATATCTATTTTGCAGATACATTTTTTCTTGTTCTTATAGTTGTTACTAGGAATTCTTATAAAAAATATTATGTTCAAACAAGAAAGTATCCTGTCGTTGGTATTCTTTCCATAATTGAGTTAAAGGCTAAACTTTTTAAATAACTTATATCATTATACCCGAATTAGATCTCAAAGGGAAACAGCTAGGTAAACTTTCTTCTGTTATTTTTTAAGCTTGAAAAACTTCCTATGCATTGTAGTTTGAGATTTTTTTGCCTAGTTATTTAAACAGAAATCAGCTAATTCTCTTTTATTCACAAATGTCCCACCAACCAATGTTATGCTAACCAATACTAGCATACAGCACTAGAATTCCGTCAGCATCTCTGCCAACAATGCTGGCGCAGCAGAATTCGTCACTGGTGCTCTCTGTCTCCTTCTCTCTCTGCGAGCGGCCGTCTCTTTCGCGGCTGACGTTAATTCCTATCCCCGTCCCTCTTCCACACATCTGTGCTGGCCGCTCGACGCTAGACCGCCTGGTTTACATAACCGCCAACCGACCAACATCATTCAGCAGAAACTTGGAGTCTTGGTCATAGAATCTCTGGAAATGCAATCGTTCATAGTTATCTATAGTTTTGAGAACTCGGGAGGGCTGTACAAACATCCGTAGGATTAGAGCATTGCGTGCTAGTAACGGGTTGTTTATGTTCGACCACTTGTTGATTTCTCGAAACCATCTACGCAGTTCAATGGACGATATGCGGCCAGAAGTGGACTCAAAACCATCATTGTGGTTGGTCCGCAGAATCGAAGTCTTATCAGTGTGCCTTATATAATACCATTCCCAGTTGATAATCGCATTGAGTCACACGACTGACACGCCCCCTGTGGTGGGTGCTTTCCCGATTTACTGAATC